>NC_072475.1:33774827-34077586 GCF_027574615.1 Eptesicus fuscus
ATTAACCATAAATTAATTCCAAAGTTAAAGATTCAAAACATATCTCACCGCCAGCACTCCACTGAAGTATTGACAGATAATTGAGATATTGAAACTTCCAGATTAATCAGAATGTACCAATAAATTCTACATTTACCTTTATTTGTCTTTGATTTTTTTTTTTAGTAAGGGTATTGAGACTTTTGGCTTATTTGAGACTTCCGCGAGACTTTTTGCTTATATGTCAAGCCTTCATATAGTCAAATACTTCTGAGTTTTTAATTAGTCAATTTTTTAAAAGTCATACACTGTACAGATTAAATAAAGTTGACAAAGAAAGGTATTTCAAGGAAAATTACTTTTTCAGGAGAAAAAGAGAGTATCTACCTTCATTACCTAAAGGCATTTTGAAAATATGTCTCTGTAATTTTTAATATTCTATCAAGCTGAACTTTATTAATATGGTCAGTCCCCAAGTTTCAAAGGAGTTGTGTTCTGACATTCACTTGCTAGTCAATAGCCTGGAAATAAAAAATACATTTTTATGTAGGAAATGGTGGTTAGGTTCCAAGACCCACAAAATCCTCCTTAATACAGTGCTACCCACAGGGATACATTCATACTTGGGATTTTATTACCACCTATTTATTGTTCTGAGTTACTGATGAAAGTTTTAGTTGCAAAATGGAGCCTCATATTTGAAGCTTTTGATTCTATTATTTTCCAGCTCCATTTCTGCTACTATGCTACCTCTAAAAAGTTTGATTTTGTGTGTGTTTTAAAAATCTGATACTTGTTAATAGTCCATAGGTTTTCTCCAAACCAGTATTATAGGAAGCATATCTACAAACATAATTCAACCTTGTCTTCATCACTTCTTGCAATTTAATCTTTCTCACTCAGTTTCTCTATGTGTAAAATGCAAAGAGCAATACCTTGATCTTAGCATATCTATGACTATTAGAAATTTTGTGAAGTGCCTGGCACAGTGCCCAACACATATTGAGGTACTCAATAAGAAGTGCTTCTTTATGCTGTTTGTGAGAAACTAGCTCCAGATAACTTGACCAAAAAATGGAAATATATTAGATTAGATATTTCAAGAAAAGGTTGAACCATAGAACAGTGGCACCCGGCCCTCAGAAATGACCATGACCGAAGGTTTAAATGCTGACAACATCCTCTCCTAATCTTTTGTTTCTGCTTGTCTTTGCATCTTGAATTCTGACTTTTTTTATGACATAGTGAGAAAAATGGGTATTTTATCTCGCAAGACTTTCTCACCTTCTGGTTTTGAAACCTGAGGAAGGGATTCTGAGTGACCCTGTTAATTCAGGTGGTCCACCCCCTGCAGAACCAGTCATCTGGGACCCAAGAAAGGCGTTATTCTGAACTAAGTTGAGCATTCCTATGACATCTATCTGAGAGGAGGAAATGCACTGACATTTCTGGCATTTGGAAGAGAAGGCGGGGAAAACCCCCTGTTTATTCCACTTGTTAGTTCTTTTCTTTCCTTCACTTCTCTTTCCTTTCCTTTACCTAAGATAAATATGGCCCATTGACAATTGAAAGAACCCCAGGGAGACTTGTTTCCTTGTTTGCTATGACTTTTAGCCACAAAGAAATGTTGCTCTACATACAAAAAATTATGAGTTTCTGTAAATTAAAAATAATTCCATGATTATGTTATAATCATTATTCACCTAAAAGGAGTTCTGTAGATATTATGGGGTAAACATCTGAACAGAGTTGTGAATTTGATAGATTTTTTTTTTCCCAGATAAGAATAGTTGTTATGTGAAGAGAAAAGATTAGTCTCTCCTGAAAATGGATAGTGTGCTAAAGCCGTAGAATTAGCTTAAATGAGTACCTGACTATAATTACCAATACTACTCTTTTCATATAATTTAAAAATATGATCAGAAATATTACCATATTAGTTTTGATCCTGGAGAAAGTTAAATGTCTCTCTCTAGTTTTTTTTTTGTTTGCTTTATTCTATTTACTAACATATAGACACATATTTTAATTACAGTAACATTTCATAGATATCCATAGAAAAACCTGATGAGAGTTAACATGGCACTGTGTTAGAAGCACAGGTTTGGGAGTGGGCCAAAGCAGGGCTCAGTATTTGGGGTTTTGGGGGAAGAGTTTTTCATTTTTTCAGGTCTGTATGCCGTCAAGCAAGTTATTTTACCTTTCTAAGCCTTAATTCTGCATCTGTTTAAAAGGAAAATGGAGATGATAAATAGTGCTCACCTTATAAGATCTTTTGTGAGAAATAAATAAAGCATTCAAAATATTTAAAATACAATGCTTTGATATAGGTTGATGATGAAAGAGACAATTATAAATGAATTAATGGCCATTTTTATCTTCTGTTGTCTGATTTTTAAAAATTTTTAAATAAGATTTAGAGCAACATGCACATATTTATATTGTTTGTTAGAGAGATATGGAGAGGAAGAAAGATGTTCAATCAAATTTTCATGGCCATTCTCTTTTGTAGGTTGGACCCTCTCTGTGATTAGAGAGTAAATTACTTACCTTTTAGTGCTACATTAATTTTTTTTTTTCAGAATACTGGGGCCATTTTGTAAATAGTCTTAAAGTGCATTGAATGGTAACCAGTGGCCTAAAACCATTAAGATAAGGCTTTAAAAGTGAGGAAAATCTTTTCTATATACTTTACAGTATTTTTAAGATAAAAACTATCTGCATTCTCAAGTTTTAGTTTATCAGGCCCATAAGTCCTTAGGAGAATCATTGCTTTGTTGCAGAAGATTGCTGATTTGTGGAGCTTTGTAGTCTATTCTGAACTACTAGACACTGAATAAATGCTGCTTGATGATAATGATGTTTTATTTTTTTCTAAGAAAAGGAAATCCAGGAAAGGAAATCATCACATTGCATTACTGAATTATCAAAAGGAAGATTATTTTTCCTGTTTGCAAGTAAAAACAAAATCAGGGCTCTGGTGTTCTTTCAAATGCTTATTCTTCCGCTGATGAGACATAAGAGACCTCACAAACTTTGCAGTTAAATAGATATTGCTCACCTAACGGATTCATGCACTGTCTTATGGAAGAACAACCATATTCCTTGTTAATGTTTAAGATTTCAGCACAGATGGCAAAATGCTTAAAACTGGTCATTGCTTCTCAGATTCAATTGGCCACTAAATTTATTCAGTTCTTAGTATATACAGTGCTCTATGTCATGACCTGTGGAACAGAAAATAAATCTGTCCTCAAAAAAACAAGCTTTATGCCAGATATGTTTTTCTGTATTATGGGGGAAAATCTGAAATTCTGGCTCTATTGTCCACATATACACAAAGTAAGCTTTCCCAAATAAATGATTAGTTTAAAAAAGACTTCACTTTCTTCTTGCTTGGTATTATTTGCCTCTATGTAATTAGGAGAATGCCAGTGATGAAATGGGGGTAAGTATTGGATATTGTGTAATTAGAAAACAATGCATTGTTAAAAACAAAAACTAGGACCCTTTACCCCCTAAATCATGGCAAAACCAATTAATAGATTACTAATGTATTCATCGATATACTTAAATCATAATCAAATCCTTGGAATAGCCAATCATAGGACTATCAATTCATCATCCTATTGGGTAAAAATGACAAAATTAAGGCAATTGTCTCTTTAATCTAGTTCTAAATAACAATTTTTGATGAATTAATTATACAGTGAGTCCAACAACTATATGTTTGACTTGGATGGTAGAATTATTGCAGCTGTCCTATGTATACTTAGCTTAATAATAATAGAAATCATATCAGGTCACAATGCTTCTTATAATCAGTGGAAAAGGGATTAATCTAAATGCTCTTGTATTTGTATTGACAACATCAGGTAATTTGTAAAACACTTGCAACCTCAGTTTTATAACTTGTAATATATCTGTTTTTATTTTTTGTTTTTTATGCACCTTTCTAGAAATTCTACTTATATTTGTAGTTGTAATCAAAACTTATAATGATTTGGATACTAAAATACATTTTTTCTCCCCCAAACAGAATTTGTCTTAAAAGTATGTGCTATCTTGTTTAAAACACAAAGAAACAAGCAAACAAACAAAAAATCCCTTACAAAGCCTTACCTCAGCACAGACATTCTTATAACTGTAATTTGAAACTTAGTGGTAATTCATGCATGGTATAGGTTTACATGTATAGCTATTTGCATGTACAGCTATATTTGCAGTAACTTGATTATTATTTTTTATTTTTCTAAAAATAAACAAATATTTATCTAAGAGAAAGGAGTGCCTTAAAAGTAGGTATCACTTCCATCTTCATTTCATTCTGTATTCTATCTACCTTACCTATTTTTCCATTTCAAAACCCAAATTTCATGGTGATTTACCAAGCATGAACATAAGATAAACGAATCCAAACTAAATGTCACCGATTCAGTGGAAAAATGTACATCCATAAATTTTAGAGCAAATCCAAAATCAACCTGACATTAAATATGTTAGCTTACTCTTGTCAAGCTCTTTTCTCTTGGTTTGCTTTGACCTAAATTTCTAACCTGATATTCTTATTCAAATGTGTCATGAGGGCAGCCAGATGGCCTGATTTTTTTTTTTTTCAGAGCAGCAGTAAAAACTGTTCTGTTTTCTCATGGATTATTTGAAATATGTTGCTCTTGCAGTGAATGTAAATATAACTTCCTATCTCTGTGAGCTAAGCAACAGAATGGGAGGTTTAAAGTCAAAGATCCAACTCCTTATCTCTAGGACTGAGTTACCATGCAGCCTCCGTGGCCTCGACTTCCTGGTCTTCATTCTCGAAAATGAGAATTTATAATATGATAGAGTGTGTTTTATGTCCTAAGGTTTTGGGAGAAGAGGAATGTAGAAAGATATCAGAGTAGCAGCAGGTGATTTTTTGAGGACTGGTTAATAGAGACACTGCAAAGTGCCTCACCAATAATAATGAGTTCTCCTCTCCAGCAGTGGGGAGAAAATTGCCCACCATCGGAAGGTTAGAGGACGATAAGGAAAGAAAAAGAAAAAGGAATTTTGCAGGTCACAGAGGTACTATTTAGTGCACTGGAGCATAATTTATTAAGTGGGCTTTTTTTGGTAAAAAGAGCTAATTCGCCTACCAAACTGAGCAAATTTACATTTTTCCCATCCAAAGGATGAAATTCTGCATAGCTAGTTATTCATCTTTTGGGAAATAACTGGGTAAGATACAGGCAATGGAGTAAATCAGCAAAATGGAATGTATTCCCTAACTGCCAAAAACCACAGGCTCCTGGGAAATATACTAAAATATTATTGTTAATTGTATATCTACAAAAATTCTTGTAAATGTACTCATGCTAATCACTACTGCAGAAGTGCTGTATTTCCTTACTTTTTATAATGTCCCATTTCTTGGAAAAATACAAGATAATTTTAAAAGCAATCAAAAGAGCCAGATTAGTTCATTTTAATTAAATGTTACAGAAAATTGCCTTGTTATAGATGTGAATCCTGGTTAGTGACTTTTCCAAGGTGAGGAAAGACATACCCAGACCTCTGTATTACTGTAATTTACTTTGTACTCTACAGGTAGAAACAAATAAATTCCACCATCATTAAGACTGTCTGAGGAAAGTTGAACAGTAGTAATTTCTATTTTCATAATGAGTTTCTTGTGCTGAAGGCAGAACTTCTGTCCTATTTTCATGGAGTTTTCATAGCATTTGTATGTAATGAAATGCCTGTTTTCTCCTCTCTAATGCATAATCTATAGGCAGCAACCTGCATTTGTGTATTTGGTGTCTAGATATTACCTGAATCTAACCTAGTCTCTGAAGATTTCTCTCACATTTATATTTTGCATGCAAAAGATTTTTCTATAAAAGCTATAACTGACATATGGCCAGGCAGGCCAATTATGGAGAAGCCAGAGTAGAATGCTAACATTTGTACTTGGGAATGGCTAATAGCAGTCTTAAAATCCAGACCTCAGAAAGGTGCCAGAAAATCTCATTAAAGTTTATCTAACATTTTTTTCTGAAGTATATAGACAGAATTATGGTCCCTCTGAAATATGTGAATATGTTACTTTACATGACAAAAAATCCTTTGCAGATGTGAGGTAAGTGTTTTGAGGTGGGGAGATTATGCTGGATCATCTGGTGGACCTGTGAAATCACAGGGTTCTCTAAAAGGGAGACAGGAGAGCTAGAGTCTGGAGGCAATGTGACAAGGGAGCAAATGGCAGGATGCAGCCTTGAGTCAGGGAACAAGGTAGCCTCTCAGAGCTGGTAAGGACAAGGAAGCCTTATTTTCCTAGAGCCTCCAGAAAAAAACGCAGCCCTGCCGATATTTAATTCAGCCCAGGGAAAGTGATATTAGACTTCTGACCTCCACCACTGTCAGTTAATACGTTTCTGGCATTTTTAGCCACTAAACTGTGTAGTCATTTCTTAACAGGAAACTAATACACAGTTGTTAATCTGTCTTTTTAACTTTAGAATACAGAATTCTGAGCTTTAAATAAGAGCACCGTGATTCAGACACAACCCTGAGCCATTTCATTCTTTTCAAATCATAGAACTAGAATATATCTTTAGTGAGTTAAGCCTATTGCACGCGAGTAATGAAAGTCAGAGGAGATAAGTGACCTGCTCAAGGTAACACAGCTAGTTAGTGACAGAGATGAGACTAAATTTGGGGCTGCATACAGCTCTTAGTCCCCTGGTTCATAATTTTTACCACACTGCTTCTGTTTCATGTTACGAAAATGTTTCTTACAAAAGGTCAGAGTTTAAGAAGTATTTTTAAATGTTGTGATAAGTGGGAGGGAGGAGATAAGGCTGGGAAGAGGTCACTTCAGAGTAAGAATTTGTATATGTCCTGCTAAGTTCCAGAGGAGACAAATAGTCAGAAACTGATTAGCCAAGGTCCCTGCCTTCTTGGTATCTGTTAGGAAGGCAAACATAAACAAATCCTATCTAATAAAAGAGTAATATGCAAATTGACCATCATTCCAACCACAAACACAAGATGGCTGCCCCCATGTGGACACAAGATGGCCACCACAAGATGGGCAGCAGGGGAGGGCAGTTGGGAGGGATCAGGCCAGCAGGGGAGGGCAGTTGGGAGGGACCAGGCCTGCAAGGGAGGGGAGTTGGGGGCAATCAAGCTTGCGGTAGAGGGCAGTTAGGGGTGACCAGGCTGGCAGGGGAGCAGTTAGGGGGTGATCAGGCTGGCAAACAGAAGTGGTTAGGGACAATCAGGAAGGCAGGCAGGCGAGTAGTTGGAGCCAGCAGTCCTGGATTGTGAGATTGGTAGGATCAGGCCTAAACGCATAGTCAGACATCCCTCGATGGGTCCCAGATTGGAGAGGGTGCAGGCTGGGCTGAGGGACACACACCCCTGTGCACGAATTTTCGTGCACCGGGCCTCTAGCATAAATATAATTAGTTAAAAACTTGTTAGGAGCAAGATTCTACAAAGAAGTCTTCAATTCCAACATGCAAGGACATTTCCTGTTGGCCTGTGGCTGTCTGATGGCCTTTGAATCAGATGGCCTTATGGCATGGCCTTTGATGACCAAAAAAGAATTTAGTTTCATCAAGAGACCGTCATATGATTTTGAGCTGTTATTCTTGTTCTGCAAACATTTAATGATCACTCTTTGGCAAGGATGTATACATGTGTTTTTCTAAGCCTTTGGAAACATACTTGCATATATTTTGAAGCCCAGGTTTGTTGATGACACTTCACTGCGATGCCATCGGTTTCTATGGAGACACTAACTATTGTGCAGTTAAGGGGAAAAAGACTCCTCCGCTTCCCCGCGGCTTTAAAACTGTTTTTACTTGTTTTCCTATTCCACACATTCAGAAATAAAATTAAAATGGTTTTCTTTTCAAGCAATATCATTTGAATGCCAATAGGATTCTCTTTTATTTCACAAAGACTATAAAAGAAATTAAATACAGTCCAACAGAAAATGAGATCTCCCCTAACCATCCCATTCTAATGGCAATGATAGCATTTCCTCTGTGTGGTTTATAAATTATATTTAAAAAAAATTTTTTTGGCATTATATTACTTAAGTTTTTAAAATAACTTATACATGAAACACTACCAATGACTTCAACTTTGGTCTTTTGCGCAGCTGTGGTGCATAGATAACTTCCGTTTTTATTAACTGGAGTCACATTTGCATGCTAGTAGGAAAGTACCCTTTTTAGAACCAAATTAGTACAAAGCTATATGAAAGAACAAATCTTTTCTACTTAGAAGAGGCATGGCAATTCTGTTTAATAGAGAAATGCTACATTAGTAGTTACTTCCTGCATTTTGGTGGTTCCATTCTGCCTTCTTTTGCATCATTCATGTTAAATATATTTTTTAATATTTGGTAAATAGCAGCTAGGACTCCCTGGTATGAATTCCCTTTTTACACTGGATTGATTTACCAGTTGGATCTTTTAATTCATTTTTAATTCCTCCTTCAAATAGGATTCTTTACCTCACACTAAGGTTGTTTTTGTTTTTTTTTAAGTTCTATAAAATGCTGAATTATATACATACCAGGAAATATTACACTTTGCAAAAACTTAAAACCATTTCTAAAAATGGTTGTAAGAAGGCCAAAAAAAAAAAAAAATCACTCCTAAATTCATATGTTTAAGTGTAGTTCATCAAAGTTAAATGTTGTGTTAACAGTGAATCCATGGACATTGTGTTATACTTTGCAGTCTAAGTACTTTTAAGAAGCACCGGCCCTTTCAACATAATTAGCACAGAATATTGAATCCCACCAGAAATATGGGATTCGTCATTAAGTTTAGAGGCCCCTTTATCTCTCTGAGTCTAATCATGTGTGCAGAAGACTAATTGTTAATGGCATGGTCTTTATTGCTCATAGCTTTCTTTTATTTTAAGTGGAATGGTCTGCTTTGTGAGAAATAATTAGGTTTTATAGGCCTACCTGCATAGAGCCTTTTGTTGGATGTCTTATGGTTTTGCCAATTCAGATCCTGAGAGCAATTAGAGGCTGTGGCGGAACTGTTCCTTAAATCACACACATATTGTGCTATTGCCTGCTTTTATTTTTTACCTGCAGTAGCAGATGCAGAAGCTTCAGTTACTTATGAGCACACAGAGTAACTGTTAGCCAATGCAAAACTTGCTATGGAAGTCATAAGCTGGGGAGAGAAACATGTTATATAAGTCTGACACATGGCAGTGTGTCCTGATGTCTGACATTGTCCCCAAAATAATTATGTTCTCAAGTGTAGGGGAACAAGTCTTTATTCATTCTCTAAAATGACATAGTGATTTAATTGTTTAAAAGGGTGGTCAGAACTGGCCAAGCTGTAGTCTTTTAGTACGTATGGATTTGGTAAACCAGAATAATTATTTGCTGTGTATAGTCAATTGGAAATTATTTTTGTCAGTGAGGTAATAATAGGGACATTTTTCACCAAAAGTGCTTATAACAGTTGTAACAATCATTTTCTTTGTGGGAGACTTCAGTTTATATGATGAGTCAGAGACTCCACTGGTGAGATCTGATAGTATTATATAATATAATGCAAGTTTTAATAGTTTCCAAGAGAAGTTCATAGTATGGTGAAAAATGTTGCTCAATTACTTTGGTCATTTTGCCTATTTCTCCATGACACAGAAGGACTCAATGAGATTATTATTAATGATTTAATGAAAGTGGGAATAATTTTTATTTGTATATTAAAAGGCCCCTATAAAGTGCAGAATACTGTGGAGTTATTTGTTCAATAGTATTGATGGGTTGGTGTTCACTTTTCCAAAACTCTTTTATCAAGTGACAGTAAACTCTGTGTATATACTGTTGCATTTGACTTGAACTTAACACTGTTTATCTTCTCTGTATCTTCAACAGGTTAGGCAGTTACCATTTTCTCAGGCTACTCTACTTCTACTACCATATAATCAATAACAGCCTGGAGACTTTCAATCTTGATCATTATTTTTAGTGGAAAATTACTTTGCTTAGGCTTTTTGCCATTCCACTTGACAAGCCATCTTCACTCAAACCTACGATGTCAGGAATTATCAACCCCCAAAACGACTTAGACTTGTGTGTGCATAAATCAATATTATTTTTCAACTAATATTGTTTGATAACATTTTTTTTTTACTGAAATAATAAAGCAAATGATTGTGTGACCTAAATCTAGTGGCAAACCTGAATCTAAATTTGAAAAATGTTATATGAAGTTGCAGGATCCACAGTGAAATATACTGGTGGGAAGTGGGGGTGGGCCTGCCATTTTTTGATATGAAGAAATAGGTCATTGTGAAAGTGTTTTCATAGGAACCAGTGGTACTAAGACTTTTCTTTTCTTTTTTTAAAAAATAAGTTGTTATTGATTTTCAAAAGGAGAAGAAGAGAGAGGGATAGAGAGGATGAGAGAGAAACATCACTGATTGGCTGCCTGCTGCACAGCCCCTAGTGGGGATTGTGCAAGCAACCCAGGAATGTTCCCTGACCTGGAATTGAACCAGTGACACTTGATTCATGGGTCGATGCTCAACCACTGAGCCACACTATCTGGGCAAGATGTTTATTTTATAAATCTCTCTTTTTAAAATTCTTCCATTGGGTAAAGGAAGTAACAGAAAAATACCTTTATATTACCTGGTAGGTTCCATTTTGGGTAATAGATTTTAGATAGGCAAAATGCATATTATTGCTTTGTAGTGTCCCTGAGATTTTTGAAATCCTAACTAGGCTTACAGTTGTAAAAGAAATTGGGTAATTAAAATGTTGGAAGATTATTTGAGGGAGTATTTCTTTTTATTGAAATGGCATGAAGAAAATAGAAAATCCTAGAATAATCTTACCAGGTAGAAAGTTTTAATTGAAATAATCTGCCTTTTTTTTAAGTGATAAAAATGAATGGAATGATTATTCCGTCATGTGGAAAACCTAGCCTGCATGTCCTTTTCTCCTTATAGGTGAGAGTATTTTCCATTGAGAGTGTGATCCTTTAAACCTGTTCATGCTGTTTAAACATTTTGGCCAGAAAAATATGTCCTTTGAATTCAAGGTATTAGGCCTTATAAAAATGAGTTGGAGTGCTCTTTTGTGTTATCCTGAAGATAAAACTAACCAAGGAAACATTCTAAATAAGATTGGGATTGAGTAATTTACCCCTTCTATGCAATAGGGTTTGAGCTGAATTTTGTGTTACTTGTTATGATAATTTATGGTAATTAAACTTAAAATAATTAAACTAGAAGTAATTTGCATATACATAGCAAACATTCAAACAGTTTTAGTGTTAAATAGAACATGAAAGTTCCTTTGAATCCAATTTTCAGAAGTAAATATTATCATTACTGTATGTTTATGATTTGGTTTATGATTTACTTGACATCCATACTCTTTATTCATATATTTTATCAACTTAGATGCAGGCATACTGTATTTACTGTCCATCCTTTGCTCTCTTCATTTAACAATGTAATGAGGATTTGTTATTACATATAAATCTACCACATTTTAGAAATAGATCTACTCTAATTTATTTAAACAATTCCATATAGTTAAGATTTGGACTGTTTTCAAATTTTCTTTATCAGAAACACTACCACCATAAATGTTCTTAGTCATATATCTTTGCATACTTGCTCATTATATTTGCTGGCTCAAAGGTATTCAATCAGCTGATAGTATATACATTCCCAGCATCAATGCATGCACATTTGGGTTTTCGCATTCCTTAGAAACATTGGCCTTAACTATCTTTGTTAGACCTATGTTAATGTGATAGATTAAAAGATATCTGACTGGTTTTTAAATCTGCTGCCCTTTGTTACTAGTAGGTTGGCCTGCTTTTCAGCTGTCAGATTTCACAGGTATTAGCAAATCTGTAAATATAGGTATCTACCTAGAGATACAATTATTGATCGTATAGCTATAGATGTAGATACAGACACACTTATAGATATACGTACACATATAGTTATAAACATAGATGTACACATATACAAAGCATGTGTGTGCACGTGCACACACCATATATACATATACACTCCCTCCCCTACCCCACCGTACCCCGCCGCTGCAAGCTTTTCTTATGCGGTTTCATCTATATGGAAACTCTGATATCTCTCTATTTACCTTGATTCATCCTGGAAAGCTGAGCTCCTATTCTGCTATCCCTACTGCACCATAGTTGTTTTTTATTGTTCCTGTCAGAAATCTTATTTTCCTCCTTAGACCATCTATGGTGACTAGACTCCTCTGGGACACTTATTCTGTTCTCTTTAATTTGACTTATGCATATCTCAACTTCTGAATTAGTAAGTAAGATCCCTGGTTGCAGGGACCATGTCTTACTCATCTTTTATCCTTCACAGATAGCTTATGATCTGGCAATATTTCTTGATTCGGGAAGGTACTAAGCAATGTTGTGTACTTCTAAATTTTCATTGTCTGCCACAGAAGACATGATTTTTGGGAAGTACAATGTTCTGGAAAAGAACATGGGATTTGGAGTCAGAGAATTTGCCACTTAATTGCTGTATGACTTTGGGATGTTCCTTATCTTCTACTAGAGGCCCGGTGCATGAATTCGTGCACAGGTGGGGTACCGCGGCCTGGCTGGTGATTGGGGCTGATTTGGGGCCTTGGGAGGTTGGCCAGGGGGAGGGGCCACAGGAACGTTGGCTGGCCAGGGGGAGAGGTTGCGGAAGGTTGGCTGGCTGGCCAGAAGGAGGGGCCACGGGAGGTTGGCTGATGAGAGGAGGGGCCATGGGAGGTTGGCTGTAGGAGTGCACTGACCACCGGTGGCAGCTCCTGCTTTCAGTGTCTGCCCCTGGTGGTCAGTGCGCATCATAGCAACCGGTCATTCAGTCATTCGGTCGGTTGGTCGCTTAGGCTTTTATATATATAGATGATCCTCAGTTTAATTCATCCGTGAAATGAAGGTTATAACAGTATACACCACAAAGCAGGAATGAAGAATAAGCAAGACAATTTGACAAGTGTCTTTTACATGTTTTTCTGTAAACATAAATATTATTACAGCGAAGATGTGAATTTTTATGTGAGTAGAAAGTAAATAAAAAAACCTATTCTCCCTCTCCTAATGTGTAACCAATGGTCTGAATGTTAAGTACATGAAGGGATAACAGGCTTCCAGATGTAAATGTTATGACCATATGCATCCATCAGAGGTTGTTTAGTAAAAGCAGAAAGAAAAATAAACTCACAAATGGGGTTATACTCACTTTCCTGTATGATAGAATAGTTAAATTAATGGCTAAATCTAATTAAGAAACTGAAAATTTAGAGCATGCCTGCTGCCAATACTAAACCCAGTGGACTGTGAGATCGGGATGTGGTGACACTGAGAAATCACCTCACTGTTGTTGAGTATTAAGGCAATTTTGCTACCTATCCTTAGAAATAAAACAGCCCTGGCAATTACTTGTAATTTGTTACTGGTCCAAAAATTAACTCCTTTTACTGCAATAAATGGATCATCACAGGTGACAAAGCGCAGTATTAATTAACAGTGACAGGTGAAGCTTCTTACAATCAGATAGGATTTATATTAGCAATTACATAAGAAATTATATTTTGATCGTCACAGTTTTACACTGAGGTTAAGAGTACTAATCATATACATATAGTCCTGCCCTTAAGGCTTTGTGGGGTGTTGGCAAATAGATAATCTATAATAATAAAAGCATAATAAGCTAATTAGATTGGACGTCCTTCTGGACGACCTTCGGGACGAAGCTGAGGCTGCGAGGGAAGCCTGGGTCCCGGGTGTCTACCAGCAGCCAGAGGGAAGCCCGGGTCCCAGGTACCAGAGGGAAGCCGGTGCCGGCAGACAGGGGAAAAAAGGCCTACTCCTGAACAAATTTCATGCATCAACCTTCTAGTAAAAATGATAAAATTGGAAAGTTAAACCCTTCAATATGTTCTTTTCTCCTACCTTGATAAATAGACTTTTATAATGGCCTAGAAGCCCAGGTTTGGGTAGAGAATTCTTCAACTCTTGGACTTTCACGTCCGAGTTTGGCTGACCAGCAGGCCCTTCATTTATTACCTGATGCATTGCCTTTCTATTCCTGCTCAGACCTGCAGCACAAAGGATTTTGTACTCTGCCTCTAGTGAGTCATACTTCTGAGTCCCTCAATACCACTTCCCATCCCCCAAAAAACTGTATCTTGCCAACTTTCTGGTCTAGGTTTAAGGATAAACAGTATTCTTCTTTCAGGGGGATGGACCAGGAAGGAGGCCTGCACAGACCCTGGATTGGGCTCAGAACCATAGGGCAGGAAATGTCAGAGTCTTATATACCTGGAGAATGGTCTAGAAAAGTCACTGTAAACTGCACGTGGACCCATCCATTTGGCTCTGCAGATTCCTTGCCCACCCCCTCCCCCATGGAGTACAGGAAGGCAGCAAGCCATACTAAGACCATGTAAAGTACAGGACCCAGGGGTCCTCCTCACCTGGGTCCAGGGCTGTTAATTATCATATATGAACATTGAAGATATTTCAGAGATGTCAATTAGGTAAGGGAACAAATATCTCAATGATAATAATGTCTAATACACTGACTTTAAATTATATACACTTTAAGAAAAAATAAAATTTTATATTTAAACCAATGCATTATTCAGTATATTAATTTTGTTTTTAAAATAAGATTCTCAATAATGTGAGTCCTGTTGTGTTGTGGTATTGTTTCTTTTTATTGTATTTATAAAGCATGTGGTTCCTGAGAAATCTAGTTTCCATGTATCAGAGATACAAAACATACCAAATAATTTAAGCACAAGCAAATCTACAGCCATCAGAACATCAAACCTCAGAGGGAAAGTAGGGGAGGGTGGGGGTAAGGGAGAGAGATCAACCAAAGGACTTGTATGCATTCATATAAGCCTAACCAATGGACACAGACAACAGGGGGGTGAGGGCATGAGTCAGGAGGTTGGGAGGGTAATGGGGGGATTAAGGACACATATGTAATACCCTAATCAATAAAGAAATTATAAAAACAAACTACAGTCATAGTGTATGCACAAAAGGTATTTGTCTAAAAAAAAACAATACGAATCCTGTATAATATGCACATGTGCATATGAAGAAAATTACAAGAAACATTAGAAGCATATGCACTAAATTGGTTTCTTTGGGGTAGAAACTTTGTGTGTTTTCACTACTTTTGTAATATTTTTAAAACTCAGACCATATGGTAGACTCTAAAGGAATCAATACTAAATGCCATACTTATGTGTTAATTTTAAAATATTTGTCCATCTTACATTAATTTTGCTTTCATGCCATGCCAAACTCGTGATGGACATATCTCTAAATGTGGAGCTCATAGACACAACTATACATTTTTTAATATTTAATGAATGAATATATATTTACACTGATACTGTAAGAAAATTAAAATAAACATACCAAAAGAAATAGTAGAAAATATTAGCCTTACATAAAATAAGAAAGAACAAATAAGGTTCCCAGCTTTCCTTTCTTGATGTCTTTGAAACTGTAGATTCTGGAATCTCTCACTACCAAGCTTAATGTTTCATTTAACAACCTATTGTTAGCTGTATTTCTACTCATTAAAAACAAAAAAAAACCTTGCATGGACTTCCCAAGATTCATGCATTTGTTTCTTACTTAATTGTCTAGGAAGTCTAATTTTTCAGCATTTAAATAACTAAACTAAGTTTTAAATGCAGTGTTTCTGAGTTTTTTACAAATTTTACCTAATAAAATGTCATATTGCTCTAAAATAATTTCATTTCCTATAACTTGGTTTATGAAGATTGTCTAAGTCTATGCCTGCAATGATTTAGAATGCTCTACTGCACACAAATGCAATGTTTGTGTTAAATTAAAGAAACATTAATAATGCAAATTTTAATTGCATCTATAACTTTTTGTTAGCTTAGGATATTTTAACAATCAGGTTTTACCTGACGTACTTTGGAGTCAGACTCTTGGAATCTTCTAATAGAGGCTTAGCAAACTCAAAAGCATAACAAGAGCCAGTCAAGTACCACGAGAGAGTAAATTGTTTGGTCTGTAAGAAAACAAAGACTGTGGTTCCTGCAGAGGCCTGGGAATGCATTGCATGCATCTCTTCAAGTTAGAACTATTTTTTTTAAGTACTGTGCCAGTGAAATGAAACACTTTCATGGGCAAGATTTGAGTATCTGGTATTTACCCAAACAGGCAAAGAGATCCATTGATTGCCAGATTTTAAATTGGGGAAACAAGAAAGACATAAAATCAAGAGATACAAACATTCTTAGGAAGGATAATAGTACTAATTTTATGCTAGGTACCTAGCTTTCTTGACTTCATTATGGCCATGTTTTTGGATTTAAATGATTTGGGATAATATTTCACAAATATCATAATGTAGATGTTTTCTGGCTAAGAGCCAACAGTAGGCTAGCTAGTTTGTTTCTGGTGAGAAAAATCAGAGTGTAACTTCCTTTTCAGGTCAGGGATGCAAAGGGCCATCTCCCAAGTTGAAACATGGAGCATGAAGTAAAGAAGTCCCCCAGTGAAACACAAGCTGCTAAAGCTACCCCTCACTGCAGGTTACCTCTATTTCCTTTGCTAATGCATGAAGGCAGTAAAGCTCGTTCTTTTCATATTTCTAGGTTCAGGTCCGCCAAAAGGCTAAAAGAAAAATGAAGGCTTAAGGACTTGTCTTTTGGCGGCAGGGGAGAAGGGTTCTCCCAATCTCTCTTAACTTTTACCTGCTCTTAGGGGCACCCACTAGTATGATGGCTGTGTATACTTGTTATTGTTACTAGAAATGATCTACCAGGGTGACATTGAATTCCATGCAATGGCAGCCTAGCTACCCAAGGAGGTAAGACTAGAGTCTAGAACCTAACTGGCAACGAGGCTGTCTGGATGCTACCCAACATACTGAGCAATAGTCCTTTACATTTCCCCGGAGGAGGGACAGTACTTATTCCAGGTTTAGAGTGTCACCGAGACCAAGGCTAATCTCTGAACGGGCCAGAGAGTGAGCAATAGAAAACTGAAGGCACAGAGAAATACAGATCATACTATTTTCAAATCTGGTGTCTGGTCAGAACCACAGTGGGTTTTCTGGTTCCTGCTTTCAGGAAGCTTTGAAAAGCAGACTGAATACAGATCAGGAAGTGTATACTTCTATGGCTGTGCTTAATAATAATACATAAGGCATGCTAGCCACTGTGTTGAGTGATTTTTGTTTGTTAGTTCACTTCTTACAGTGATGTAGGTATTATATTTGGATTTCCAGATGAAGAAATTGACATTTAGAGAAGGTGATATGCTTGCCAGTAAGTAGAAAGAGGTATTCAAACCCATGTCTGTTGAATTTCAAAGCCTAAGCTAGACACTCTACTACTTATGTGACCTTGAACAAGTTATTTTACTCTTTTGAACCTTAGGTTCTCACTGTAAAATAAGGATAATAATTGAATTTAATTCCTAGGAGTATGTAACATTAATATTAAATAAGTTAATACATGGAAAGTACTTACATCAAATTGTGCCTAGCCCACAACAGCACTAATGGTTACTTTAAGAATAGTAGCCATTACTGCTGTTATTATTACTACTATTACTAATTATTGAATACCACCAATCCTATAAGTAAAGATGAAACAATAGCTTTTTAAATGAATGGTATATTTTTTTAAACATGAGGTATTAAAATTCAAATTTTTAATGTTACAATGAGGAATATACTGTATGTTAAATAATTAATTTTAACAATTTAGAATAGGCTGGCAAGGGTGGAGAGACATCCTATCTAATAAAAGAGTAATATGCAAATTGACCATCACTCCAACACACAAGATGGCTGCCCCCATGTGGACACAAGATGGCCACCACGAGATGGCCAGCAGGGGAGGGGAGTTGGGAGGGACCAGGCCTGCAAGGGATTGCAGTGGGGGACAATCAAACCAGCAGGGGAGGGCAGTTAGGGGTGACCAGGCCAACAGAGAAGGGAAGTTGGGGGCAACCGGGCCTGCAGGGAAGGGCAATTGCGGGGGACCAGGCCTACAGGGGAGAGCAGTTGAGGGTGACCAGGCCTGCAGGGGAGGGCAGTTAGGGGTGACTAGGCCTGCAGGGGAGGGCAGTTAGGCATCAATCAGGCTGGCAGTCGAGTGGTTAGGGGGTGATCAGGCTGGCAGGCAGAAGCAGTTAGGGACAATCAGGAAGGCAGGCAATTGAGCAGTTGGGAGCCAACAGTCCTGGATTGTGAGAGGGATGTCCGACTGCCCGATCCCTGGTAGGGTCGGGCCTAAATGGGCAGTCTGACATCCCTCGAGGGGTCTCAGATTGGAGAGGGTGCAGGCTGGGCTGAGGGTCATCCCCCTCCCCGTGCACGAATTTTGTGCACCAGGCCTCTAGTATAAAATAGCAAGAAAAAAATCATGGAAAGAGACAGTCTGACTTGGAGGAAAAGACAGCAAGATACCTGATACCTGGTAACAGCCAGGTTCGAGACAGATAAACTTAACAACAAAGAGGCAAATAGAATTCCAAGAGACCATTCATCATATAATATAATTAGTTTTTTATTTCAAGTGAACTAATACTTTAAACAAGGTTGCATTTTCATAATTCTAGGCTGACACCAAAATATCTTTCTTTGTATTACTCAGAGGCTGAAATGAAGCTTTCCAAAAAATAGCTGTCCCAACATCATTGAGCACTCTGTGATAATGTGGAATCAGAATAGAGAATAGGGATAGGTCCCCAAGAAGCAAAAAATAAGAAAATAGATACATTATCAGTGTTCTCTCAACTCAATAAAATGTTCCCTCTGGTTGGGTTTACAAATTACAGAGACAAATGACTTTATAACTTAGTTTTCATTTTTTTTAAAACCAAATTTATATTTTATCCGAGGGGAGCAAAGCGCTAATGAGTTACTGCAATTGAAGAGGAGAACAGTTAAGGAAAAGGATGGCATGAATGTTAGTTTTATATTTGCAGATTTGGGGCTTGCCCTCCTTTAATTTTGAAAAAAAAATTGTGACTGACTTTCATTTTTAAAGTTATAATAATCCTGTAGACTGAAGTCAGATTTTCTAGCATTGAATCTCAACTTCACCACCTGCTGTATGGCTGACTTTGAACAGTTACTTGACCTTTCTGTACTTGACATCTTTAAGTTGGGATTATTGATGAAACAGGATTCTACTGGGAATTAAGTGGGATAATATATGCAAAGTATTTAGATTAGTGCTTTATACCTATCTGTACTCAATGGATGTTAAGTACCAGAAGTAGCTATTATGTACATTATTTTATTCTTTAGCTTACTTTCCATAAAACATATGGACCTGTTAGCTATTATAAAAATGAATAAGTGATACTTTACTTTATATATGGATTTATTACTAAAGAGTTATGCTTTTTATTGTTTGTTCTCTTCTACCACGTTCAGAATGGTCAAGAAGACAAAGTCAAAGGAGAAAGATGAAGGGACAGCTAAACTAAGGAATGGAAGGATGAATGTGAATGCAAAGATAATGGAAATATAGTTGTTCAACATTATTAGATAATAATGTCTTTGTAGCTATAAACATTAAGATTCAAATTACAGCATTACATTGGTTATAATGATTGGTTATAACAATACCTTTTGAAAACATTTGTGTTTTTTTGTGTTATATTGACAGCTCAGCTGAGATGTCTTAGAAGTGGAAATGCAAGAGTTGATAACTCTAAGTATATAAACTTTCATTCACTCATTTATAAAATCTTTGTTAAAAACTGTGAAAAAGTGGCATTTAAGAAAATGGGCTCTGTATACTGTACATCTGAAACTAATATCAAATAATATTAAATGTAAACTAGAATTGAAAAATAAAATTAAAAAAAAGAAAGAAAATGGGCTCTGGGGTCATATTACTTAGTATTCAGGATTTATTTTCATCTCTGAGAGCTACAACCCTAGAACACCATAGGATCGCACCCCTTTGGAGCTCATCGGAGCCCCCAGGTTTATTGTTTCTTGATTTTCTGGTCTGACAAAAAAGGCCAATGATAGTGTCTATAAGAGATAGTCATGAGATTAATTGGACTAATGCAGGTAAATGGCTTAGACTTGTGCTTGACATCATGTTTGCATGTCATAATTATAACTCTTACTAGAGGCCCAGTGCACGAAATTCGTGCATGGGGAGGGTCTGTAGGCCTGGCCGGTGATCAGGGCCAATTGGGGCCTTCTGGCTGCCAGCTGGGGTCTTCCTTCATTCTGCACTGCCCCCTGGTCGTCAGCACACATCATAGTGAGTAGTCAAACTTCTGGTCTCCTGGTCGAACTCCCAAGGGTACACTGCATATTAGCCTTTTATATATATAGAATATATTATGTTCATACTTAGGCTCAGAGAGATGGTAAGAAAGATGCTGTTCTTGGTCTCCAACAGATGGCAAGTCATTTGGAGGAGACTAAAGAGTAAACAGGTTCTTACAGTACAGTATGATACTTGTTTTGCAGAGGATAGTAGTATTAAGAGGTCCCTGCTAGACAAAAAGTAATGAACCCATTCATTTCAGGGGATGATGGATGTCCTTCTGGAGAAGGAGATCTGTGAACTGGATCCTGAGAAAATGAGATTTAAGCTGAGAAGAAAGTGGAGAAGATTATCAAAAGTTGAGGGAACTGCATGTACCCAGAATACTTTTGGGAAAGTTCAAATAGTCTAGTATTGCTGGAGAAAAATGTGGGAGTAGGCTGAGGGGAGTGGAACAATTGGTAGAAAATGAGGAGGAAGGTGAGTAGGGGTAAGATAGAAGGATTTTTGTCCTGAGTATTAGGGAGGTTAGACTGCTAGAGCTTACTTAGAGTATTCACATGATGAGACTTAAGGCTTTAAAAAATTACTCTTTTCTTCCTTTTGGTATAACAGAGTGAACAGATGAAAGAAAGCCAGTTTCTGGAAAGGCAACCACTTTGGAGGCCCTGCCTAAAATTCAGCCAGGAGTTCACAGTAGCCCCAACACTCCCAAAGGCCATGGCAGTGGGGGTAGAAAGAAGTGGATGGATTCTATTCAGGAGGAATCAAGAGGACTTGATGTTTCCTCACATTTTTAAATGATTATTTCATACCCATTTTAACTTGACTTCCTGAGTATAAATCTGGACACTGTGATGTATTTTTCCCTAATAAGAACTAATGCTACTCATATTTGATAATCTTGATGTAAGCATTGTTCCTATCCTGTTCCACAATTATCAAAGAGAATATTTCTACTTGAAATTTGTTGTTAAGTCCATGGTTCCAAAATTAGGAGAATAAACAAAAACATGCCTCTTCTTTTTTTCCTTGTTCCTTAAGTGGAATAATATATGCAATGAATTGTTTTCTTAGTGATTCATCTCACTTATTAAAGAGATTTATCATGTAAGGGTCTTGTTTAGCCCGATTTCAGAATAAAGGCAGCAGAAAGGGACTAGGTGAGCTATTCCTCTGTGTCAGGAAAAAAGTTTTTCTTTTAGTACAAATTTGACTTCAGTTTTCTCTGCATTTTCTGCCCATTGAACAGAAAGAGAAATTCAATTATACTTCTTGGTATTACATTGCTGAGAAAAATTAAATTGCTTACATAGAGACTTTATTAGTTAAGAATATATAAATTATTCAACATATTGCTTTGGTTGGTAGTTTAAATGAAAACCAAATTTCTTGTTATGTTTACAATTTTATGTCACATACTAGAAAAACAAGGTTTCAGATTTTTTAAAAAAACTATTCATTTATTTAGATTTTGATGAATATTTTTCAACTCTTGCTGAACAAAAAAACAAATGACACATTTAAATAAAAGAGTAGTAAGTTGTTTTTAAAAAGTTTTTGGAGGATTTTAATAGTGTCTAATAGGCATATTTGCAATAGCCAAAGATATTCATAAAACAATTCTATCATTAATATAAAAAGCGTTGAGTTACTTCACAAAACAAATTGAGTGAGCCGACAACTTTATTGGTTTTCTGTCAAAATTGGCTATAAATAAGAGCTGGTCGAGACAATAAGGGATTTAAAGAAATTAATCTTTATAGACATTTCTAATTTCTGAATTTAACTAGAACATTTTTCATTTTCTGGAAATATTGGTCACAAATTCTGTAGATATATTCATTTTACCTAGATACATGAGTGCTTATCAATAGGTTGATTTTTTATTTGTGTGTTATATATACCATATATACATAATGTCAGCATTTCAATTTGAAGCACCATCCTATATAATAAAAGCTTAATATGCTAAGTGTCTGGTCGTCCATTCATCTGTTCAACCAATCAAAGCATATTATGCTAATGATATGGTAAGGCCACTCAACCGCTCTCTATGACGTGCACTGACCAATAGGGGGCAGGCGTTCCGACCAGTAAGTTAGGTTGCTGGTGGGGTTCAGCCGATCAGGAATGAGCTAGACAGGCCGGACATGCCCTGGGGCCCTCCCATGGTCCCTCCCTGGCCCCAATCGTGCACCAGTGGGGTTCCTCAGCATGGCTTGCACCCTCTCGCAATCCAGAACCCTTCAGGGGTTGTCGTAAAGCCAGTTTCAGCTGGATCCTGCAGGCCAGGCCAAGGGACCCCACTGGTGCATGAATTCATGCACCGGGCCTTTAGTATATATATAATCTGGAAGAAAATGGCTATTAAAACTTCAATTTCTCTCTTATAGCAGCCTTAGTGCTGTTAATATATAGCAAGTAAGAGGAAGCAGTGCCTTTGCCTCCAGAACACCCTAGGATCATACCCCTTTGGAGCTCATCAGAGCCCATTCAGGTTTATCCCAAGGGGTCACTTGACTCACTGCCTGATACTCCTTCTAGGGCAGCTGAATACACAGCTTCAACAAGACACCCAACTGCTACTGGCTTGAGAAAAGTGCTATTTTAATGATGATTGTAATGAGCTTTACTGTTGCTAGGAGCCAAATGTATCCTTAAATCCAAGTGAGAACGCTGCAATCAGGGTGAATTGAAGTACAATGTAGCTTAGATTATTATTTGATAAGTTGCCCTTTTAATTAGGATTTTTCCATTCTTCTGTACTCATTTATTGCCTACTGTCCAAGGTGAATGATTTTCATGTATCTTTATGAAGATATCATAGCAACACATTGAATGCATGGAAAGTAGGGGACTGCCTCGGACTGTCTATTCTGACACATTAATCAATGAAACTGTGCCTTTGATCCCAGGACCTGAATTCATTTCTACTATTTGATTTTGCCTACAGCAACCGTTACAAGTTAAATTTAAGTGACTCCAGCTTTAGTATATGGCTTTTTACTGCAGTTTCATAAGAAGTTCATTAAAGAAACATCTAAAAAGAGAAATTTCAGCCACACAATTCGGTATGATGATCCAAACCTTAGCTTTAGTGGCCTTGGAGAGTGAACTTTGCTCTTTAATAGAATTTTATATAATCTGGTCTACAGTAAAATTGTAATTATTATTTTGCCTTCTGCCCGACTTGAAAATTTTATGAAAAAGAATAAAGATAAATAGTTTTTATTTTTTGAGATAGTATGGTCTTTTAAAGGAAGTTCATTGACTTAATAGTTTCTCATTTCCATTTTTACAACAACAACAAAAAAGGTACATAAATCCAGATTGTATGGGTAGGACATGAGAGGTAGGAAACTAGAGGTCTTGGTCCCAGCTTGCTGTAACAGCTTTTGACCAGTGGCTTCCGAGCTCTTTGGACCATGATCCATAGTATGTAACCTGTTTTACACGGTGACATGGTATACACAATGTATGTTAAAAACTGGGGGAAAATGTTTCACAGAATAATGCTCTTCATACAAATGGACTCTATTTTCCATTCTTTACTATTTCATGAAAAAAGAAATGCTGGTCATAAATAATTAAGTTGATTTCACAATCCATGAGTGGGTCTCAGTTTGTAAAACACTGCTTTAGACTACATGATGCATGCATTCCTAAAAGTTCTCAACTGTAGAAAAGTTCTCTGACTGGAAGTTGCACGTAGATATGATCCTTGCATGTCAGATTTAAATCAGTGACGATCCTGAATAATAGATTCATTGCCTGCCTATATGATCCCCCTCAGTTATAATTCTATAATGCAAAATTATTTCTAAAATAGGAGGTAAGATGTAAAAAATTAAGTAAAAATTTTAATAATCACAAAAATATGCTGAGAAGTATACTTGAAACTTTTAAAATTAAATTTATTGGAATAGCAATACTTAATCAGGTCATATGGGTTTTAAGTGTACATTTCTATGATAAATCATCTGTATATTGCATTCTGTGCCTATCACCCAAAGTCAAATCATCTTCATCTTATATTTGACCCCCTTTATCCTTTACTACCCCTTCTTTTTCTCTGGTAACCACTATACTATTGTCTGTGTCTAGGAGTCTCAGTTTTATATCCCACTTATGAGTGAAATCATATGGTTCTGTCTAACTTATTTTGCTTAGCATAATATTCTCAAGGTCCATTTATGTTGTTGCAAATAGCAGTATTTCATATTTTCTTATGGCTGAGCGGTATTCCATAGTATGTATGTACTTCATCTTCTTTATCCATTCTCTATTGAAGGACACTGATTATCTCCATGAATAATGAACATAGGGGTATATATATATCTTTGCAAATAAATGTTTTCAAGTTTTTCGGGTAGTACCCAGAAGAGGGATTACTGGGTTACATGGTAACTCTATTCTTAATTTGTTGAGGAACCATCATATAGTTTTCTATAGTGTCTGTACCAGTTTATATTTTCACCAGTAGTGAATAAGGGTTCCTTTTCTCTACATCCTCTCCAACACTTGTTATTACCTGTCTTATTAATGATAGCCATTATAATAGGTGTGAGGGGTATCTCATTGCAGTTTTAATTTGCATTTTCCTAATAGCTAGTGGAGTTGAGCATCTTTTCATATATCTGTTGATCATTTGTATGTATTCTTGGGAGACATGTTTGTTCAGATCCTCTACCTATTTTTTAATTGATTTGTTTGTTTGGTCTTGAGTTGTATGATCTATATATTTTGGATATTAACTCCTTGTTGGAGCTGTATGCAAATATCATCTCCCATTGGGTTGGTTGCCTTTCTCTTTTGTTATTTGCTTCTTTTGCTCTGCAGAAGCGTTTTAGTTTGATATTGTCCCATTCATTTATTGTTACCTTTGCTTCCCTCGCCTTTGGAGTCAAATTCATAAAATGTCCTGTTTGGCCAAGATCCATAAGTTTAGTACTTATGTTTTCTTCTATGTAATTTATTTCTTCAGATCTTATATTTAGGTCTTTGATCCATTTTTAATTAATTTTTGTACATGGGGAAAACTATAATCTATA
Organism: Eptesicus fuscus; assembly: GCF_027574615.1. Taxonomy (NCBI): domain Eukaryota; kingdom Metazoa; phylum Chordata; class Mammalia; order Chiroptera; family Vespertilionidae; genus Eptesicus; species Eptesicus fuscus. The sequence goes on from NC_072475.1 coordinate 33,800,190, forward strand.
TTCATTCTTTTGCATGTAGCTTTCCAATTTCCCCAGCACCATTTATTAAGGAGGCTTTCTTTTCTCGAGTGTGTGTTTTTAGCTCTTTTGTTAAATTTGCCCATATACATGTGGTTCTGAGAAATTGTACAGTCTAGAGATAGAGAATTGACCTAACATAACTCCATCCTAGTATAGATACTTTTTAATACTATGAAACAAGATAACATCACCTAGGGCTGTTTTTCTCAATGTTTTTGGCCACTATCCACACTTAAAATAATATTCTACATCACAAATATACACAACCTACATACTGGAAAGGATGTACTATCTCATGTAACTTTATCTCACTACATTTTTTTTGTCTCTGCTTTTCTTTTTGTTGTTGTTCAAAAACCCAAAGTTACTACATGTTCCTCAGATTAAAAACTACTGGCCTAGAGTGAGAATGAGAATAGGAAAAAAAGTGCCAAGGACTGAAGCTTGAGGGTCTCCAATGTTTAGAAGTCTAATTACTGTAATACATACAAAGGTCTTCAACAATGCAGAGCTAAAAAATGTTAGTTTCTACTAGTAAAAGTAGACTCCCTCCCCCAAATATTCCTTAATTTATTTGATCAGTTTAGAGGCCTCAGGCTAGAATATAGACAATAAATAGGTACTGTGTTAGTTTCCTATGGCTCATAGTTAATCCTGTGAAATTCAGCAACTTAAAACAACACACATTCACGATGTCAGGTTCAATGGTGTAGAAGTCACCGTTCAGTTGAGCTAAGCTCTCTTTTTCGGGATTCCATTGGGTTACAGTCCAGGTGTTAGGCAGAAATGTAAGTTCCACTGGGGAAAGAACCAATTTGGAGCTCCTCTGATTATGGGCAGCATTTAGTTGTGAGACTGAGGTCCCCACTTATTTGCTGGCTTGTGGATAAGGGTCACTTTCATTTTCTAGAAGCCACCTCCCATTCCTTGCCATGTGACCTTATCCATAGACAGTTCAGAGTATGTCCTTTAATTTCTTCAAGGACAGCAGAAGAATCTTTTATCCTCCAGTCTGCTAAGATGGAGTCTTATATAACACTAGAGGCCCGGTGCAGGAATTTGTGCACGGGTGGGGTCCCTTGGCCTGGCCAGCAATCAGGGCTGATAGGGGCCATCTCGCCCAGTCCTGATGGGGGGTCATCAGGGCTGGCTGGCCTGGGGGAGGGATCATGGGAGGTTGGTCAGCCATAGGAGGTTGGCTGTAGAAGTGCACTGACCACCAGGGGGCAGCTCCTACGTTGAGTGTCTACCCCTGGTGGGTAGCACATGTCATAGCAAGTAATCGAATTACTGGTCTCCTGGTTGAACGCTCAAGGGGACACTTTGCATATTAGCCATATATGTGTGTGTGTGTATATATATATATATATATATACATATATATATATATATATATATATATTCTGAGCTTCATTTGCAGTTTGGGAGGATACAGCAATGGTATGAATGGCTTGTGGCTTTCATCTTGCTCTATACCTTGTTCATAGCAAGCTCTCAAATATTTGTTGAATAAATAAAGAATGTTTTTCTCCATTTTGGTTTATAACTAATTTAGTTTATCTTGGGAGCTATAGATAGTTTTACTTTCCTTTACAAAGTATGTTTGATTTCTAAAGCAAACCACAAGTGTTGTACAGTTTGTACTAAAGGACTACTTTATTGCTTTTTTTATTACCTGAAAAATGCAACAAAAGTTTAAAATTAATAACAGTCAGTAACAGGGAATAGGGATAATAAAAGTTATGTTCCTTGCTTCAGAAGCAGCTCACTTTCTATTTTCTTATTAAAAAAATAAAGAAGAAGATCAGAAGTTTCTGGTGGTTTATCAGGGGAGTAAAAGAAGGTGAGAAAGAGAGCGAGAGAAAGACAAAGAAACTTCAAGCATAACTTTTCTACTCAATATCTCTTAGTTGAAAACAGAATTAGGATTTTTTTGATTTTTAATATTTTATATTGAGTTTTAGAGAAAGAAAGGGAAATAGAGAGAAAGAGAGAGAGAGAAACAGCAATGTGAGAGAGAACATCAGTTTGTTGCCTCCTGCACACACCCTATGGGGGTTCAAACCCAGAACCTGGTTATGCACCCTGATCAGGAATTGAGTCTGCCACCTCCCGGTGTACAGGATGATGCTCCAAACAACCAAGCTGCAATGGTCAGGGCTGTTTGACTTTTTATGGTTCCTTAACTCCCAGAAAACCCACATCTATGTCTGAAAAGAGAAAGCAACAGTGAAAACAGCAGGAGTGCTGATTAGGGCATAGAAAAATCTGGATACCATAAATGTATCATGGGATCATGTCAATGGTCAAATGGCAAGCTTAAATGCCCATTCCCAGAAATCTTATGTATTGCACAGAGCTGACTTTCCAGGACAGACATATTTTTCTTTGCAGACAAATACCTTTTCCCCAAATATTAAAAAAAAATAGAAAAACTTTCATCAAACACATCTTCTAATACTACTCATTGAAATAATTAAGTCCCACCCATATCTTTCATGTGTGCTTGTGACTGATCTATTTAAATGCTAGAGTATTTTGCCCTTTTAGCATCTTAACTGATCTTCTAGAAATGATATTGACAAAGTCCAGGCTTTCCTTTCACCATCTGCTGGATATTTCCAAATGAATATTCTTCTTTTAATTGAAATTCACTTTGGCAAAAGCTAATTTCTAACCTTTCATCTGAGAGATTTTGCCTGACTCACTTTCACTTCTTTGTCTCCAAAAGAGGATCAATACCTTGCATGTGCTGTGGGGCCCCATCCACAACAAATATGTATTCAACATCTTTATCTTTCACTCAGAGAATGCATACTGTACATTTACAAATCCTTTCAACCTTGGGATATTAGTTAAAAGTTCCTTTGGAGATGAAGGCAGAATATTTCTGGACATTTTTTGATGTGGCCAAGAAGGGATTTCTGTAATTACTTTCTCTTGCAATCAAGAAGTGAAGGAGGACATCAGACACAATAAACTCAGACTTCCTGGAGATGAGATTTTTTCCATTTAGTTATAAAAGAAAGTATATTTGGGTGAGTCAGGTAGGAACATAAAAGTGTTTGCATCTGGTTTGTGGAGCTTAGATTCTACCTCAAAGAAATGGGGAGCCATCATTGATGGTTTAGTGATTATGTGAAAAGGTGAATAAAAAGTTGGGAAATTAACCTCTAGTGGTTTATACCATGATTCGGAAGTCTTGAGGCAGGTATTGTTTTGACAGTGATTATATCCATGTTGGTGTGAGGTGTTAAATTTTGGTAGAAGTAAGAAGTAAGAAAGAAAAATGGATATGAGAGATGTAGAGAAAAAAGGCTAGACTTAGTGACAGGAGGTAAGTGACAGATTGATGAGATATGGCTAGTCTATGTAAAAACCTAAAAAACACACAAGCCAACAGAAATCTTTAGTAGAAAAATCTCTTAAAGTCTAATTTTGGAAATTAAATAGGAATATTTTTGCACTGCAGTTCAAATTAGACATTGCATGTATGTACAAGAAGACAGTATATAAGAGTGGCTTTTATACTCTATTGTGTGTTTTTTTTTTACCTTTCTCTTATTTTACTTAAAGCCATGCGAACCTTAGAATTAGTTAAATATATATAATGGGTTGAATAGTGCCCATCCAAAATTTATGTCCACCATAAACATCAAAATATAGCCTTATTTGAAGATAGGGTCTTTGTAGATGTATTTAGAAAAGATGAGTTAGGCTGCATTAGGGTGGGCCCTCTATCCAGTGACTGGTGTCCTTGAAGGACAGAGATAACATGTGGGGAAGAATGCCATGTGAAAGCAGAGACAGACTTTAAAGTGAGTCAGCTACAAGTGAAGCAACACTGTGTGTTATGAGAGCCACCAGGAGCCAGGAAGAGGCAAGGGAGGATTCTGTTAGACCCTTCAAAGGGAGCATGGCCCTGCAGCAGCTGGATTTCAGACCTTAGGTCTCCAGCACTAAACGCTCTTGAGTCAAGACACCAAGTCTGTGGTATTTGTTACAGACACTGTACTTAGAGCTTCATTCAAATGAGTTCACAAAAATCTGTGTTAAGGGGACAATTATAATATACTTTTTAGATAAGGAATTATGGAGCAGGTTCATCAACCTATTAACCAGGAGGTCACAGTTCGATTCCTGGTCAGGGCACAAGTCCAGGTTGCAGGCTCCATCCCCAGCAGGAGGCATGCAGGAGGTGGTCGATCAATGATTCTCTCTTATCATTGACTAGAGGCCCGGTGCACGAAATCGTGCATGGGTGCGGTCCCTAGGTCTGGCCTGTGATCTAAGTGTGAGTGTCTTGTGTGGAAGGGCAGATCCCAGCTGACCTCTGGGCCTTGGGCAGCACCTGGGCCCCCGGGCCTCCGCACACCCCTTCTCTGCATGAGTCACGGCACCTGAGTCCTCACATGGAGATGCGGTGAGCGCGGCCGAATGCTGTGGGCCAGGGTGCAGTGTGGGCCTCTGAGATGCCCAGCAGTGGCGCATGGAAGCTAGGCGGGCAGCGCGCTCTCTCCTGGCCGGCCTGGCAGACTGGCTCCTGCATGAACCCATGGTGAGTAGTTGCATCCCAAGGGAGGGTAGCAGGAGGAGTGATAGCGAGCTTGGCGGACACCCCGCATTCCCACCACACCTCCATCCCCATCACCCCCTCCCCCAGGTAGCCAGCGAGAGGTCTCAGAGTGTTGCCAACGCCCGCCATGTTCCGCGCCACCCCCTGGTGGTCAGCGCATGTTATAGCAAGTGGTAGAACTCCCGGTCAAAGGGACAATTTGCATATTAGGCTTAGGGGTTCAGTGCACGAATTTGTGCACCTTAAAAAGACCTGTGGGTGCGAGGTTGCGGTGGGGACAGGGGCGGGTCTCAGCCCATCCTCCACGCCCCTGCTCAGCCTCGCCCGCCATGGCCCCTGGTCCCCTGTCTGCCAGAAGCCCAGTTCCTGCTGCCGCCGCTCCCACGTGCTAACAGCTCTGGTCCTGCTTGCACCCACTGGTGGTGCAGAGCAATTGGGGCTGGCGCCACCAGTGGGTACAAGCTGTACTGGTACCATCAGCTGCTGCCCCGATCGCCCCTCAGGAGCAGGGGGAGGTGGAGAAGCCCTGAGGGGTGATCAGGGCTGGCAGCTGCCACTCACACCCACTGAAGGTGCTGAGTGAGTAGGGCCGGCACTGGCAGCAGGTGCGAGCATTGGGCGGGACCGTGGTGGGCAGGAGCAAAGAATTTTCAGTAACCACCAGAGGCTCACCCCGATGACAGTGACTGGCGACCTGCCTTGGTCTGGTGCCCTCACTCACCTGCTCCACCATCCCACTGTAGCCGACGCCTGTCATGCCCCCTGGTGGTCAGTGCATGCCATAGCAACTAGTTCTTCCATTGTTCGGTTGTTCTGCCATTTGGTCTATTTGTATATTAAGGTTTTATATATATATTATATATAATATATATATATATATATATAAAATATATAATATATATATAGATTTCAGAGAGGAAAGGAGAGAGAGATAGAAATATATATATATATATATATATATATATATATATATATATATATATATATATATATATTTAAAAAAAGGAGTGGGGTTTCAGACCCACTGAGCAAATTAAGTCTTTTCCTCTATGTGCTTCTCATAAACTCCTAGCAAATGCATCTTAAGCTTTAAGGGCCTCTAAAAAACATTTTTTGTTGTTGTTGACAATTAGATTCAGCAGTGGGTCAAGGGTTCCTGCCTCAGACAAGACCTCTGACTCCTGCATTTAGACTTCTTGGGCCTTCTTTGGACCTCTGAGCTGGTGGGGCTTGCAAGAACTTCATTTTATTTCCATCTCTCCCAATTCTTTAAGCTTTGCATCTAAAGATTGTTATAACCTTTAACGTTTTATTTTACCCATGACATAAACTGTGGGTGGTTTTAAATATACACACCCCATAAACTTGAAGTCACACTGAAGCAATATGTAAAATATTTAAGCTTTTCTAATGATTCTCTTAATTTATCATAATGCTTTTGATGAAATGCAAATCTGAGTTATTGTTGTTTATAGAAGATGCTCACTGGCAAGTGAACTTTTCTTTGAAGGAGAGGTATCACCAACAGTGAATAGAAAGCTTCAAAAATATTTTATAACCATGCTAGCTTATATTAAAGGTTGAATGCATTTTAAAATTTCAAGGTTGCTCACATTATAAGTAAATACACTGTTGAACTCATAAATTAGCAAATTTTCATATTATTATAAAAGCTTCATCATTTCTGTTTTTCATTTACATGCCACTTTGTTTCAAATATTTCATTTATGGGACTTAGAATTTCTGAAAGGGCTGGGAAGCAGATTCTCCTACTCTGAATTGTGTTTAGTGCTGGAAAAATACATTGGTTCAAAATACAGTCAATGGTTATAGATTGAGCACCTGTTATTAGCAAGATGCTATTCTAGATATTAATAATATAACATTGAATAGGAGAGTAAAATATGTATATATGCTTATGTATGCATAGGAGATAACTTTATTAGTTCTATGTGACAACCGTGACGACCAAACGACCGATCACCAAGAGGTGCATTGAGCACCTCTCGGTCCATTCACCCCCCCCCCCCCCGGCCCTCAGGCTCTGATTGATCAGGGGATGGTTAACGGAGGAACCGCAGTGAATGGCACAGTGGAGACTAGTGAGCAAGTGGAAGGCAGACCTCTTGGTCCCTCCCCCCGGCCCTCAGGCTCTGATCAATTGGTGGCACTGGAGACTGGTGAGCAGGTGGAAGGCAGACAGCTTGGTACATCCCTCCCGGCCTGCAGGCTCCGATTGATCAGGGGATGGCTAACGGGGGAACCAGAGTGAGTAGTGAGGCGGGGACTGGCGAGTGGGTGGAAGGCAGACCTCTTGGTCCCTCTTCCCGGCTCTCAGGCTCCAATAATTGGTGACGGCAGTAGGGTGGAAATGGGGACTGGCGAATGGGCAGAACATGGTTCTGATGGCAGGCTAAGTGGTCAGTCTGGAGTAGGTTTGGAGTGTGCTGGGGAAGGAAGAGAAAGATCAAGTTAGAAAATGGCATCACCACTGGCCTCAACCCCAAAATGGCTCCGCTGGCCAAGCACCTGCTGAAGCCGCTGCCCACAGATAAGCAGATTGAGACCGGGCCCTACCTGGAGGCAGGGTCCCACCTGCCAACCTTCTTCGATTGCCTTGGGTCCCCAGGGTTTATGCCCATCAAGGCAGACATAAGTGGTAACATCACGAAAATCAAAGCTGTGTACAACACCGACCCGGCCAAGTTCCAAACCCTGCAGAACATCCTGGAGGTGGAGAAGGAAATATATGGAGCAGAGTGGCCTAATGTGGAGGCCACGCTGGTGCTGATGTGGCTGAAAGGGGCCTCCGCTTCATCTAGGTCTTCCTGCAGTACATCTGTGACAGGGAGTGGGATGAGAGCCACCCCAACCTCATCCACGTCAACGCCACCAAGGCCTACAAGATGGCACTCAAGAAGTACCACGGCTGGGTCGTGCAGAAGATCTTCCAGGCAGTGCTGTATGCTACGCCCTACAAGTCCGACTTCCTGAAAGCGCTCTCCAGGGGCCAGAACATGACGGAGGAGGAGTGCCTGGAAAAGGTCCGCCTGTTCCTGTTCACCAACGGCCACCATTGACATACTCTACGAGATGTACACCAAGATGAACACAGAGATCAACTATAAGGTGTAGGCGTGCCCAGTGGCCGGCACTCCCAGAAACAGACAAGCCAGAATCACTGTGAAGCAAGCTGGCAGGCCGCCTTGGCCTGTGTCCCCCAGAGCGGCCCAGAGTCTGGCTGGGGTTGCAGGGGACAGCCCTGGTTTCTGAAAAGTCATTTTTGAGGTCTATCCTAACAGAGCAATACATAACCACCCTACTTCTGAATCACCTTTAATTTCACGGCAGCTCAGACCGACTGCCTTCATTTTAGTGTGATAAAAATCACTTAATGTTGCTAATAAATCAAGTCCTAGGGTTTTCTGGCCCCGACCCCCACGTGGTGCATACACCTCATTTTAAAAATGAGGATCTGGTGCAGTGATGTTTTGAGTCGAGTAATGACCATGAGGAGTCTGATTTGAAATTATACAGGATTTTTTTAAAAGCAGACTGCTGTGTGCTCTCCTGTGGTTGCACAGCCCAGTGTCACAGCGCTGTCAGTATAGACCCCGCTCTTTCCTACTGTCTTTTTCCAGACAGTTTTTTATAGTTGAAAACAAACAGCAAGACTTTGATGACCTTGACCAAGAGGACTTTATTTTAAAGCTATTAGGTAAGTGTAACTGACCACAGATGACTGAATTTGCATTTTTCTGCATAAGTATTTTCTCCAGGGATAACCTACCCCACCTAAGAAACTATGTATCATGTGTGTTCTCTCAGAGGGGAGACCATGAGCCCTCCTGATGCCGAGACCCAAGGAAATACCTCACTGCCTTAACTGTCCCTCCTGGCACTAACAAGAGCTGTATTTTGAAAGTGTTGGGGTGAATAGAGGGACCCCCCCAAAAGAATTCATGTGTGTTAAAAACCCAATGAGGAACAATTGGTAATTTTTATGTGAACACTAAATAATTCTTAATAAATAAATCTCTATTTTGGAATCACAAAAACAAACAAACAAACAAAAAAACCTTTGGAGATAGTGAAGGCAGTTTGTCCAGACTGTTGAGAGCTTAATTGGGATAGAAATCCTGCTAATAGCACCTGATACCTGAAATCTGAGCACTCTACTTTTAGGTTTTCCAGTTCAAGTTTTTGGAGACTGTCTATTAAAACATTACTGGTTGGAAAGTGTTTGTATAGAAGCCCATAAGTGTTATTTGCTGTTTACCATGCTTAGCTCTCTGTAAGGACTATGAAATAATATTAAATGCCTCATGTTCTCAAGAAGCTTAAATTTTAAAATAAAAAATAAAGAAGAAATATAAATATTAAAAATAAAAAAAGAAGAAGCTTGAGTTTTAGGGGAAAAATCAGGCAGGTAGGCAAGCGGTTAGGAGCCAGCAGTCCCAGATTGCGAGAGGGATGTCCATTGGATTGGGCCTAAACCAGCAGTCGGACATCCCGAAGGGTCCCAGATTGCAAGAAGTTTAAGGCTGGGCTGAGGGACTCACCCCCTCCCATGCTCAAATTTCATGCACCGGGCCTCTAGTCTATCTTACCTAATAATAGACAAACATATAAATTGACCGTACCTCCGCTATGCCCACAACCAATCAGAATGAGTATGCAAATTAGGAGGCCAAAGATGGCAGCCTCCCAGCTGCTCCAGACACGGAGTGGCCAGGCAGAGCAGGACGCCTGCTATGAGAGGGAGGGCAGGGGGTGAAGGGATCTACAGGAGCGGAGTGCTGCAGCAAAGACGAAGATGGCAGACTCCAGCCAGAGTCTGCTGCTAAGTCGAAGAAGGCAGACTCCGGCCTGAGTCTGCAGCAAAGACCAAGAAGGCAGACTCTGGCTGGAGCAAAGGCCTGGGTCCCAGGTGCCAGAGGAAAACCTGTGCTGGAAGCCAAGGGAAGGAAGTCCTATTGCACGAATCTCTTTGTGCAACGGGCCTCTAGTGTATATATAAGGCTAAGTGACTAAACATATGTACGTCTGACCATCCAACCGACCAGGCGGTACATATGACACACACTAGCAATTTAAAAATAAACATTGACTCGCGCATGCACGATGCACATAACGCTCTCACTGGTGCTAATCGCATGCATGTGTTTCAATCTGTCATTGTTGATCATGAATTTGGTTGACACTTCTATTACAGAGAAAGGGCAAATAGCGATATTACAATATTTCTGCTAATTAATTTTCTTTCAATGTGCATGAATCCATGCACCGGGTCACTAGTTAGGATATAAATAAAACAGGACAAGAAATTTGTTTTATAAAGCATTTGGTAGATAATATCAATGACTTAAGATTTAAACTGCAATGTGACATGCTTTGATTGTCTAACACAGCACTCACTGTTCCAAAAAAATAAAATGTGAGCTAGAAATTTAAGCCACATGTATAATTTAAAATGTTCTAGCGACCATGTGAAAAAATGTAAAAAAAAAATAAAAATGGGTGAAGTAAATGTTAAAAGTAAATTTTATTTAACCCAGTATTTCCAAATATTATTATTACACTAAGTAACATCAAAATTATTAATGACATTTTAAATTTGTATTTGTATGTGTGTGTGTGCATTAAGCATTGAAATTCGATGGGTATTTTACACATACAATATATCTCAATTTGGACTAACTACATATCATGTATTCAATAGCCACATGTGACTAATGACCATTTATCAGACAGCACCTGTCTAATACCTTGATTTTTTTTCTTGCCTTCTTTTAAAATGGAGGCATTGGCTTACTCATATCTTTCTTACTTTTTCTTTGCTCAACATTCTGCAAGTGGAAAAGATGGGAGAAACCAAATATATATACTCAATTGTTTCTCAAATATTTAAATATAAAAACAAAATACATGATTTACTTGAAGGATTTTTAAAAATATAAAGGTAGCCTCACCAGTGTTGCTCAATGGTTGAGCATCAACCTATGAACGGAGATCATGTTCCATTCATGGTCAGGGAATATGCCCAGGTTGCAGGCTCAATCCCCAGTAGAGGGTATGCAGGAGGCAGCCAATCAATGACACTCTCTCGTCATTGATGTTTCTATCTCTCTCCCTATCCCTTCTTAATTGAAATAAATTAAAATATATTAATATATATATATATATATATATATATATATATATATATATATAGTGAGAGAGAGAGAGAGAGAGAGAGAGAGAGAGAGGTAAAAATGTTTATAGCTTACTTTACAATAATATCAAATTTGGGTATGAAGAGTAGATAATAAAATCTGTAATATATTATCTTTGAAAATAACCAAACAATTGTGTTTTAAATTTAAAGAATTTTAACATATCATAGCTTTTAGAAGCCTTTTTCAAATATGTATACATTTGGAAAAGGCTTCTAAGAAGCTGTGATAGCTATCTTGAGAGATCCTTGGCCAGCAAGTTCTTTCTTTTGGAGCAGCTCTGCAGAGTAATTTCACCATACACCTATGACTATTTCCATTTCAATATTACCATATTGAGTCTCAGAAGACAATTTACAATAGCTAAGATTTGGAAACAGCCCAAGTGTCAATCAGCAGATGAGTGGATTAAAAAAACTGTGGTACATCTACACAATGAAATACTATGCTGCTGTGAAAAGGAAGGCACTTCTACCATTTGCAACAGCATGGATAGACCCAGAGAGCATTATGCTAAGAGAAATAAATCAGTCAGAGAAAGAGAAATATCACATGATCTCACTCATTTGTGGGTTATAATGAACAACATAAACTGATGAACAAAAACAGATCCTGAGACAGAGAAGCATAGATCAGATGCTCAAACCTCAGAGGGAAGGTAGGCGAGGGTGGGGGTAAGGTGGAGAGATCAACCAAAGGACTTGTATGCCTGCACATAACCAATGGATGCAGACACCAGGGGGGTGAGGTCATGAATGGAAGTGGGGTGGGGGGGGGGGGGCATTGGGGAATAAGGACACATGTAATACTTTAATCAATAAAGAAAAAAATAGGGCAAAATAAATAAGAAGACAATGAATATTTCTCTTTTTCTCTGCAAGGATTCAGTGATGTATGCATTATTTCAATTGTGTTAATATTAGACAGCTTTAAGAAGAAATGGGTTTATTTTTTCAATTCTTAGTTTCATTTTATTCTTGATGAGTTTATAGTTCTGATGAGTTTTATACATTTGTTAATTAATTATGACAATGAAAGTTGACAGTGAACGCTGGAGAATCAAAAGAAAAATAGCGTTACTTTCTAAGTTTTGTTTCTAATGTTTTAAATTCATTTAAATGTAGGCTGGATTATGTTTGATATAACATTTTTACTTCTAAGATGCACAAGAGGAATAAAAAAAAATTCATGGACTTTGAATTCTGGGTCCTATTGGAACTATGAATTTTTCACTGTGAGATGGGAGCAATAATATCTCCACTTATTTTGAGAAAATTAAAAGAAGTAAATAAGTTATACATAGCATTGTGTAATTATTATAGCAGGTTCTTAGTAGAAGTTAGCTACCATTTCTCTCTTACTCCTATTATGGCTTATTTCTCTGTTTAAAAAAATCAAGTTCTTCAATCTGAAAAACAGCAGATGAAAAGAAATTTCCTACTTAAGGAAACTAATAGAAGAACAACATAAATTGTTTTAAAAAATGCATCAAGAACAAAATATTACTTCTATAATTTATGTGGGCATATAAATATGAACGTGACATGTATTTAGATTTTGGCCTCATGACATTACTTGAAGTAATCAAAAAGTGAAAAATAATTTTTTAAAATGAACATGCTGCTCTTTGCCAAGACTCATCAAAAGATAAAATCACGGAGGAATTAGCTTAATAAAAATCATAAAGAATAATCATTATAGTTTTAGAATAGCTGGTGTATATTTTTATTAAGAGAAGTATAGACTAAATTTATATTTACATTTATTCTTATGGACACCTTCAATTTATCAGTGCTTGGAATAGTATTTTACGCTACTTAAGGTAACATATTTTCTATCATTTAAATTGCTTAATCCACTTCTCTAGGATCCTAAAAGCCCCAGTAGGACATCTTAGCTTAACTAGATGTTTTCCATCTTTTAATTACTATGACTAATTTTTTACAGCTCAGTCACAAATCCTTGAGAATAATAAATATGGTGACACAATCTTAATTATAATGGTGCCAATAGCACCACTCTAATACAGTGTGAGGCTTACATTGAAAAGGAATTTGCCCGGAATTGAAGCTCCTCTGATTGCTTTCCACATCACGTTTTAAACAAACACTGTGGTGCTTTAGCCATTACTTGGTTGCCTAGGATACACAGTTAATGTAGCCCTAAGATGCTGCTACCAGTTAGGCTTTGAGGCCATGCCTGGAAGTGCTGCTTTTTAACAAATTAGAAAAAATTTAACAGACACACTTTGGGGAGGTGCATTTTGATTGACGAAGTAACCAACTGTATTTTTTGAGTAGTTATGTGAAAACAATTGTTTTTATTTTACTTTAGTTTTCTGTGAAATGAAAGAGGCTAAAAATTACCTTTTTTTAAAAAACAAATGCAAAATTGATTCCAGTGACCTAATTCGAAGACACATTCTCCAAGAATATAATATTCTGATTCTTGATGTACTGGAAAAGGTAACCAGCTAAATCAGAGGGAGTCATTTTTATAAGTTTCTTCGTTTAATAGTGTCTTTTGTGGTTAGATTTTCATTTTGTCTGTGTAGTAAAAACATATCACAGTTTATTTGTATTAAGATGCTGAAAGGTCCATATATTATCATAAATGTAGTTTTATAATAAAAATAATTAGCAAAGTAATGTGTGTGATCTAGTGACTAATGAGAGTAACACAGAAACATACACCAATTTCAACATCATGTGTCTAGGTTATATCCATCGTATTAACAAGTTTTCTTTCAATTCCTGTAATAGTACACTTTAATATGACACCAAAAGTTGGTTGTTCAGCACCTTGTTTTAAATATTAGCACAATTTTAGGTTGTCTGTTATTTTTAACTGAATAGATAGCCTGCCTTTTGCCTCTGAAAGATTGAATTGTCTTCTTGGCTGATTTGAAAGCAAATCAAATCAGAGTTGTTGTTGAGTGAATAGGAAGATCCAGTGCTGAACCAGTAGGTGGTGCTTGAGTTATAAGTGCATTTAGAACAGAGATTTTAAAAAAACAATCTTGCACAATCTTTAGGAATGGTTGCTCTTGTTTTTATTTTGAAGGAGTCATTAGAGAGGAAATTCTTAATTAGGGTTTTGACTCTTCACTGGAACTGATAGTCTTACCTCCTCTCCATTCTCTCCCTCCCTGCCCCCTTCCTCTAATCATTGTTTCCTCTTCACTGTGGCTTTCAGCAGGTGTACTGTCAGGGGGGACGGATGAAATCTTTTCTCCAAAGCAGAACACCTGGGTGGTAGGAATGGTAATATATTGTTTCTAAGTCAGGCGTACAGGGACATGTATCACCCAGGAGAGATTCAAGAGAGATCCTAACTTCACCTTGAAATCTTGGTGTTTGTTTATGCCTCCACTTTTCAAGTTCACCCTTCTGTGCTTGATCTCTCTTTTTGCCTGTGGTTGTTAGCATGTGGAGCTCTTCTCAATGACTTCACTTCTTAAGTTCTTAAAATACATGCAGTCTGAAAGGTAACAAAGTTATGTCTTTTGGCATTTGTCACACTGAGGGATGGTGTTTATGTACTGAATTCCCCAGAAAAGAGTTGCCATTCAGCCAAATTTGACAGAAGAAAAAAATCATTGGGTTTGGATAGATTGTGTATTCATTTAGGTGTACTAACTAGTGAATGAACATAGAAGCCAAGTAACAAAGAGCCCTATATGGCTGGTTGCCTAGTGTTACTTCTTTCCATGAGTATATCATGTGTATTTTACTATTACATTTAAAATATTAAATTATAAATCTAGAAAATAATTTTAGATGTCTACTCTTTCTCCAGAAATAATCCGACAACAGTTTATATTGCATTTCTTAGAATGTTAATGATTATTTTTATTAAACAATATTTTGTTTTGAGTATTGATAATTTTAAGGTCCTTGGGTCTAATTAATTTGAACTAACAAATTTTCAGATGTTTTAGTTCAGGATGATAATTATGCTATATTTCTAAAGTAATAGATGTGCTGTTTCTCCATTCATTGTGAAATACATTGATAATTAAATTATGTGAATAGCTAGTTCATTTTAGTAAGCAATCTAAATAAATCACCTTCCCCCCCAGTAAAAAAAAAAAAAAGCCCCTTTTCTCCCGTTTTTCATCAGAAGGAATTTTTCCTGCTGGAGTTATTATCTTCAACCAATTATTGTAATGGTTTCCTGCTGAACTCTGATTTAAAATGGTGAGAGCAATTGATATCAGCAATGGTGGAGGAAAGTGAAAAAAAAAAAAAAAAAAAAAACAGTGGACCTTCTCTTAGATTATGTACAGACCTTCTTATGTACAATTACCATGGCATCACATCATTTTCTGACACTATTTATCAGTTATAAATCAGACCAGACAGATAAGGGTCTGATAGGTCTCTGATGAAGGGTATGAATTTCACTTTGCCTGTGTGAGCTCCATTGGTTTGATCTCATATTACTATTTCAGTTTTTATGTTTTTAATGATTATAAGGGAACATAAAATTAAAAATATAAAGATGATTCATTTGAACTCCAACTGCTTTGAAAAAATTAAATAAATGAAAGCCAACATTCTAACACTCTTGAGTCCAGGGAGTGAATATTTTATTATTGTTTTATACATGGGGGCTTATTTTCATGTCTTTTCTCTCTATGGCTCTTGCACATCAGACGTGGTGAAACAAATTTCTCCTTTCCAGTTCCTCAATGGCTACTTGAACTTATTGCAGAGCTGCAGACAAGGGAGGTAAAATGCTAAGGAAGCCAATCCATCTCACGCCCTAGATGGCAGCAAATCAAGCTGAAAGGATTAGGAAAAAGGCCACTTATATCAGTTTATAAGAAGGACTAAAGTTTTTTTTTTTTTTTTTTTTACCAGTTCATAAATTACATTTCACTTTTCATTCTTCAGCAGCATAGAAAGGTTGTCAGCTAGCTGATTCCTTGCACACCAGGCCAACTCTTTTTGTCTCCAATCTGCATAGAGATCAGTTTTGAGAGGAGCAGAGTCCCTTTGGGGATGAAATTTGCTTTTGCTATTTTTGTTATTCCTTTTACACAGGAGGCTGTATAATAATTTTCTGCTCTAGGGTCTTGAAATAACATTAAAGATTGACAATTCAGTTAGGCTTGTCACTCTCAGGGCCAAAGTTGACTCATACTGCACATGGGATTGGTGACGTCCACATGATTTTTTAAAAATACCTTTTACATATAAATATTATTTTTCCAATTGCAGGTGGCATTTCAAAATTCTTTCCTGTATTGTGTGTCATTCAAACACAGTATAAAAATATATTTTATTTTTCTAGACCCATATCTCCCTTAGGGTGATTTTGGTCTTTGGAGTAGCTCTTAGGAACTTCTTCCCCAGGCAAACACAAGCAGATGGTAGCACAGAAAAGGTAGAACATTTCATGTTTGGAAGATAAGCACAGGCTGAAGGAAGTGGATGCTTTACATTAGAGACAATGGGATTGTGGGAATGGAATAAAAACGAATTCAGCTTAGTTCATTTGTAGGCTTTATATTGGCTACTTAACATAATTCATGAAAAAGGGAATGCTTTCTACCTATGTTCAATTCTTTCTTTTTTTCTTCTTTTTTTCCTCCTTCTCATCTGAGGAGGTGAAATTGCTCATTGATATCTATGGTTGAAGGAGGAAATTTGTCCTGTACCCCACCCTTCTTCCCTGCAAAGCCCTGCAACTGGGATCTCTGAGCTTGGACAAAGCATATATTTATATATGATGTGCTGGGAAGTGTAATGTCCAGGGAACATGATTTACATATAAGTATGCAGATCCAATATCAAAGGAATAGAGGAGAAATACAAACACAGAAAGGGACCAGAACATGATTACAAGACGTGATGAAGCCTTCTCACTTTTGTTTTTATTTCCTAACAAAAATGTTTCCTTGGTCACATCTCATGGAGACTTCTCCTTTGGAGGAAGGAAGCTTGGGAGCTTGAGGAGGATTACAATGTGAGAAAGAAACTAATAGAGTTACCAAAATGAACCTTCACATGGAAATCTACATACCTATAAAATATTTAAAGAGGCTAGTAAACTATTTATTAAACTATAAAATAACTTTACAATCTCGACCTAATTCATCTACAATAAACTTGTGAATTCCAAGTAGAAATACACTTGTGTATATTCCATATTCATCAAGCATGTCAAACGTAAAGGCTAACACAGGTCAAATAAACAAGATTTAAGTTTATGTGAGCCACAAAAAAAAGCAAAAGCTTCAATTTTCATAGAAACGTAGGTTTATTTTGATAGAGACATGCTGAGTACAAAGGGCTGAAATAAATGAGTAATCATTAGCCTAAAATAATAAAACACTTTAATAAAAATTAATATTTTTTCTTGAATATTGACTTACCAGACACTGAATAACTGCACAAATTAATAAGCGTAAAGCAAATAAACCTATTTTTCTTGTTCTCCAAAAGCTAAATATTTCCTGTTGCGCACACCAAATAAGTTAGTCCAAGACCAATGATGTGGCAATCAGCTGCTAATATATTTGCTGCTAGTATTAGCGGAGAGAAATGGTACACCTGCACATAAGGTGTGTAAGGGAAATGAATGCAGCATGATTATAGTAATCAGTCATTAGCGAATGTTGTAGTTTGTTATTCTTAACTAGAGGCCCGGTTAATGGATCCATGCACTGGTGGGGACCCTCAGCCTGGCCTGTGCCCTCTCACAATCTGGGAACCCTTGGGGGATGTTGGAGGCCCAGTGCACAGATTCAGCCTGGTGCAGGCCAGGCCAAGGGACCCCACTGGTGCACGAGTCTGTGTACCGGGCTGGTTTCAGCCTGATCCCTGCAGGCCAGGCCGAGAGAGCCCATGAGTCTGTGCACCAGGCCTCTAGTATGCATATAAGATCTTTGGTTAATCTCTTCCCACCCTCCCCTCTCCCCCCCTTCCTTCTGAGATTCATCAGTCTGTGCCATGTTTCCATGCCTGTGCATTGAGGTTCTGCCCCCTGGTGGTTAGTGCGCATCATAGCTACTGGTTGAATGGCTGAATGGTCGAATGGTTGAACAAATGGTCAAATGGTCACTTAGGCTTTTGTATATATAGACTAGAGGCCTGATGCACGAAAATTCGTGCAAGGGTAGGCCTTCCTTCTCCAAGCTGCCAGCACTGGCTTCCCTTCAGCACCCGGGACGTGAGCTTCCCTCCTCCGGCTGCCAGCAGGCACCCGGGACCCGGGCTGGCTTCCCTTGGGCTGCCCACAGGCACTTGGGACCTGGGCTTGCTTCCCTCCAGCCCTGGCTTTGTCAGGAAGGATGTCTGGAATATGTCCAGTCTAATTAGCATATTACCCTTTTATTATTATAGATTATGTATAATAGGATATTGTAAAAATTAAGTTACAAAATTTTTATTAAAATGTTTCTTACATGCCATTATATTGGCTGTGCTGCAAAAATATTCGTTGTAAGCCGCATGTGGCCCGCGGGCCGTGAGTTTGACATGCTTTATGTGCATGTCTGGAAATTCTCATTATTGGTAAATTAACACTATGAACATTTGTATAAGACTTGTTTAATAATGCACAATTTTGGTGCAAACAGTTCATTTTAAAGCTTATGTGAAATTTTAATGTTTAGCAGTAAATCAGAGAACCTATTTAGGATTTCATTTTACCTACTCTAAAATGGCTGTTACTTTTTACAAAAAATCTTTCAAATCATAGCCATATTACTAACCCAAAACTGTTTGCATTACTAGATAATATGATAAGTATAAAAGCCAAATTTACTGTGAATATGTTTGGAATTCAGATTTTGTTTGCTTGGAGGAATTGTGTGGACCCATGTCAGCTGAGTTTGCACACTAGCCAACAAAAAATAATTTCCTGTTCTGAACATGAGTGCTGATATAGAATAGCTTCATTCAAAAAATGTAACAGATTTATAGACATACTAGAGGTCCGGTGCACAAATCCGTGCACCACTGGGGTCTCGGCCTGGCCTGTGGTATCTGGCTGAAACTGGTTCTCCAACATCCCCTGAGGGGTCCAGGATTGTGAGAGGGCACAGGCCAGGTCGAGGGACTTCACCAGTGCATGATTGGGGCCGGGGAGGGACACGGGAGGTTGGCCAGCCAGTGAAGGACTGCAGGACAGCTCCAGGGTGTGTATAGCCCATCTCACTCAGTTCCAATTGGCCAGACCCCAACAGTAAACTAACCTACCAGTCGGAACATCTGCCCCCTGGTGGTCAGTGCACATCATAGCGAACGGTTGAGTTGCCTTAGCATATCATTAGCATATTCTGCTTTGATTGTTTGAATGGATGACTGGACTACTGGACACAGCATATTAGGCTTTTATTATATAGGATAATTCATGTAGCACACAATTTATCTACTTAAAGTGTATGAATCAGTGATTTTTAATATGTTCATAGAATTGTACAATCATCATTATTGTATTTTAGAACTCTTTTATTGCCCCAGAAAGAAAACTAACCCATTTTTTTCCCAATCTTCCCAGCCCTAGGCAACCACAAATCTCCTTTGTGTCTATCAATTTGCCTATTCTGAACATTTAACTTAAATGAGAAGAAACAATATGTAATCACTTGGCTTTCATTTAGCATAATCTTTTCAGAATTCATCCATATTGTAGCGTGTATTAGTGTTTAATTATTTTTTATTGACAGAGAATATTACATTGTATGAATATACTGAGTTTTATTTTTCTGTGTATTGATGGATATTTGTTTTTTTTACATTTTGGCTATTGTATATAATGCTGCCTTGAATATTTGTGTGCAAGATTTTGCATGAAATATATGTTTTCATTTCTCTTAGGTATATACCTAAGAGTGAACTTGCTCAGTTATATGAAAACTATGTATTATAACCTTTTCAGATACTGACAGATTGTTTTCCAATGTAGATGTACCATTTTTACATTCCCATCAGCAGTGTGTGAGGGTTGAAATTACTCTTTATCCTCACAACCTTTATTATTTAATCTGTCATTTTGATTATAGCAATTTTAATAGATGTGAAGTAGTATCTCATTGTGGTTTTGATCTGCCATTCATTGATGACTAATGATGTTGAACAACTTTTGGCCATTTGTACATATACTTTGCATTGAACTATATTTCTATTTTTATGCCAGTACCACACAATCTTGCTTGGCAGTTAGTTTGAAACTGTGATTTGTGAGTCCTCCAACTTTGTTTTTTGTTTTTTTGTTTTTCAATATTATCTTGGTCTTTCTGGATCAGTTTAATTCCCATATGAATTTTGAAACCAGTTTGCCAATTTATACTAAACATTCACCTGGGATTTTGAGAGGAATTATATTGAATCTATAAATAAATTTGGAGATTACTGCCAACCTACCAATATTAAGTATTTTGACCCATGAATGTGGGAGGCCTTTTCTTTTACTTAAGTCTTCTTCAAGTTATTTCAATACTGCTTTGTATTTTTCAGATTGTTCATTTTACACTTATTTTGTTTAAACTTATTCTAAATATTTTATAATTATTTTGATGCTATTACTAAGGAATTGTTTTCTTAATCATTTTGTGATTATTCACTGCTAGTATACAGAAATACAATTTATTTTTTATATTTATGTTTTAAACCTCAATATTTCAAAACTCATTATTAGTACTAATAGTTTTTTAATGTATTCCTTAGAATTTCAGATAAATTGATAGCATCTGAATTTATATATAGTTTTATTTCTTTTCTAAAATGGTATCTTTTATTTTAATATCTTGCCTAATTGTCATGGCAAAAACCTCCATTCCAGTGTTGGATAGAAGTATCAAGAGTAGACATGCTTGGTCTCATGAGGAAAGCATTCAGTATTTAACAATTAAAATGGTGACATGAGCTCTGGGTGTTTTGTAGATGCCCTGTATCAGGTTAAGGAAGCTCCTTTCTGTTTCTAGTTTATTTAGTATACTTTGTTGTTTTTGTTTTTATCATGAAGAGGTGTAGAAGGATTTTTCAAATATTTTTCCTACATGTATTAAAGTAATCATGTGATTTTTGTCTTTTATGCTGTTGGTGTGGTGTATTTTATTAATTGGCTATAAAACCAACCTCAAATTCTTGGGACAAATCCGACTTGGCCATGGTGAATGATCCTCTTTATATGTTCCTAGATATAGTTTTCTGATGTTTTGTTTAGGAGTATCCTCACTTTTACAGTGCAAAACATTGATAAAACCAGGCTGAATGACAAAGACAAATAGGAAACATGAGGAAAAGTGAGGAGTTACAAATTAAAAGTATCTGGTATTTTTAACATGCCTGTGCATTAGTGGCATGGCTAAAGAAATACATAAAACACCAAAAATCATGCCAATCCTACCAGGTTATAATTAGAAGAAAACGTTTTTAGTCTGGGTCTAGGTGTCCCAGAAAGAAGGTCTTCCTGCCCCCATTTTGAGGTAAGAAAACATTTTTATAGATTTAGATGTACCTATCATCTACCATTATCTATCTATTTATCATCTATCTATCTATCTATCTATCTATCTATCTATCTATCTCTATCTATCTATCTATCTATCTATCTATCTATTATCATCTATCTATCTATATCTATCATCATCTGTCTATCTAGTCTCAAATCCTCTTCCCACAAAATGAAATCACATTTGATGAACAAGGCCATTTTCTAGGGTTTAACCTGTACTTGGTAGGCGATGAAGAGACACTGCAAACTTTGATTGAGGATGTGCTGTAATTGAGGCTGGTCAGATGGAAAGCACATGTATCTGTGAAGATTTTAACCCACACAAAAGGCTACCTCCTAAAGGTCCCCGCTCTGACAACCAGCCTAGTAGATCTTCTGGAAAACAAAGGGAAACATTGTTTATCTTGTCAATGGAAGGAGTTTGCTTATATTAACTCAGGATTTAATAGCAAGCTAAGCCACAGGGAGCTGCTGTCATGATGAAAAACACCCCTGGAGTCCTCCCAGAAAAGGTACTTCTGATGTAAAAGACCTCAGGGAAAGGTTTCTGGGGAATCCATAATTAAATGTCACATCATGGCAAGGGCAGAGAGAAAAAATGACTCTACTTGGAAAATGGTAAAATATGACTGCCTGGTCAAAATATTTTTATACCTTATAAAAAAAGGCTGACTCTCTAACTTGTAGCTCAGGACTTCCAATCAAGCAGCCTCCGTGAATAAACTATTTGTTCACAGAGCATAGGTAGCAAATACTCTTCAACAAAGCTTGTCCTGATAATGGTGGTGGAAATTCCTGAATTCTGGGTGTGTTTCTTGCATTCTGGATTGATGGTCAGGAGAAAATTGAACAGAGTGATGCAACAGCAATTTGTTTCCTAACAGGCAGTTCAAATTATACTGCGGATGAAATGATTGCAGCTGCTTGTACACTTGAAACATATGTAATTTTAGTAATCAATGTCACCCCAATACATTTCATGAAAAAAAAAAAAGAAAGGAAAACATACCCTAGTTTGGCTTTTGGTTGTGTAGTCTGGTGAGAGAGATTTGTGACTCAAAGGCAGTACATTCCTCTAGTTGGGTCCAGCTCACTGTGAAAAACATAAAATATGTAGGTAGGTACATTAACATTCAGTACTACCCCTGGGGGCTGCCACAGAAGCCAAACAATTGGAAGTGCTGGGCATCCACTGAACTAGGTAGTGGGAAAGAGTTCAGTGCTTTTAAATTATACTGGTTTAATCGTACAGCAGAGGTGATTGAAAAAGGATGACTGTTATTTTACACTGGATTCCCACTTTCACCACCTCGCCACCTTCTTGGGTGAGTTTAACGGTTAAAGAATGGACGATCTTTTGCACAGAAATGAATATGCTTTTGTTGATAAAGTCAGGACCTACCAATATAAAACCAGCATCCTGCCGAAACCGGTTTGGCTCAGTGGATAGAGCGTTGGCCTGCAGACTCAAGGGTCCCAGGTTTGATTCTGGTCGGGGGCATGTACCTTGGTTGCGGGCACGTCCCCAGTGGGGTGTGTGCAGGAGGCGGCTGACCGATGTTTCTCTCTCATCGATGTTTCTAACTTGCTATCCCTCTCTCTCTTCCTCTCTGTAAAAAATCAATAAAATATATTTTAAAAAAATAAAATAAAACCAGCATCCTGGTCTAGATTCTCCTGTCCGCAGCTTCTCCCTAACGTCCAAGAAGTGATGATTGGAAAGAGAAGAAAGTGGGTTATAAACAAAAAGAAAGAAAAATCTCAGGGTTAGAAGTAAGGGGAAAAAATATAGTGAGGTTTATGAAATTGAGACTATGGAAAACAAAAGTTATCTGATAGGCAATGACGTCTAAAATAAAAGTGTGCTTGTCTTTCCTTATATCACAGTTCATAGGTGAGGAAGCACCCATATGTTAAATTCTTGAATAATGACAGATTTTAGAATTGAAGTAGAAAAGGAAAGAATAAATTGTTCTCAAAAACTAGAAAAGCTGTGCATAAGGTGGAAGAGGTAAGGGCTAAGGTTCAGTACTGACAAAGAAGAACTAAATTAAAGTAGATGAGATGTGAAAGCAAGAAGGAGTCACATTATCTTCTGTGGCATTTCCAAGGCATGCAGAAAAACAGTTTGACCTTACAAACTACACAGTGTATTATTAGCATCCGAAAGCAAGCTAGTCGATTTATGAAAACTCTTAGCGTATAGATATGCAGTTAGTTACAAGAAAGACTAAATGCACAGAAATTTGATTGAGTCAATATTTTACAAATGAATAGAGTCTAATTAAGATTGTTATTAGAGCACATATTACAATCTTAAATGTCATATGAATCAATACAGTGATAATTCATTAACTTTCTGCTTGAGTTTCATTAAGTGGTACCAATTGCATTCTTGTTCCCAGTACAATGTCTGGCACATAGCATACAATCAGTAGCTATTTCTTAAGTTAACATATAAATAAGTTCTAGCCTATGCCTTCACAGAGTAGATGATACTCTTGGCCTTCATCCAGCAAATATTTCTTACATGGCTACCCTGATGTTCCCAGGGGTTGGTCGTCTTTGAAATGGCATAAATGGACTCATTAGTAGCTACTCTATTTACTATGGTCTTTTATAATAACTTCCAACTCTTGGACACATAGTCACAATCTACTTGCTAAGTCCAAGATAGAAAGACTGAGGAAAGTAAGAAAGCTTCTATCCCTGAGGAAGTTGAGTAGGTATGCATATACTGCATTCCTCTAATTCACACTCTCTCATGGAAGCCAGCCTTCTCACTCCTTCTAAGCCCTCCGGTGAGCAAGCAGGCAAGCAGAGCAGGTCTCACTTCACTTCTTTATATCAACCAAGTCACAGAGATGTCTTCATTCCTTCTGTGATGCTTTGCATCCTTTCTGTTATATTTGTTTCATACCTCTTCCTTCTTTTCCAAAACTCCATTGCACTTCCTTCTCTCCAAGAATAATTATGTTATCTGTTCCTAGGGATGCACAGTATATCTATTTTCCATTTAAATAATGCAGACAGTTTTACCGAAACTAAACACTCAAGCAGTCATAAACATGGACTGGGGAAGACCAGGGAGGGCATAGAAGAACTGAGATTCTTTTTTTTTTTTTCATATTAGGATTAATATCACTGTGCCAGGTAATAAATGTAGAAGTTTTCTATTTGTCCCAATTGATTAGATCTAATTAGTGTCTTTTCCAAAGTACTTTGTTTTCCTTCATGAAAGAGTAAGAAAGATATTTTTTAAGCTTTTACCACATGCTATATATGTACTAATACATGCTATATACCTTTATTTTAATTAAGTTTATTGGGTCACATCCTATATAGTAAAGAGGTAATATGCAAATTAACCCTCACGCCCTCACAAGATGGCTGCTTACGACGGGCTGGCAGGAGGGTTAGTGAGGGACAATCAAATGACTGAACAAGCAGGCTGTGTGGGGCGACAAGGCTGGCAGGGGGGTTATTGAGGGACAACCAAATGACTGAACAGCAGGTTGCATGGGGCAACCAGGCCAGTGGGGGGGGGGCAGTTGGGGCGACCAGGCCAGCGGGGGCGGGGGGGGTGTAGGTGGGGGCAACCAGGCCAGCAGGAGTGGCAGTAAAGGGTGACCAGGCTGGCAGGGGGGCAATTAGGAGCAACCAGGTTGGCAGGGAGAGGGCAGTTGGGGGTGACCTGGCCGGCAGCAGGGGGGGCAGTTAGGGTCGACCAGGCAGGCAGGCAGGCAGGTGAGTGATTAGGAGCCAATGGTCCAGGATTGTGAGAGGGATGTCTGACTGCCAATTTGGACCTGATCCCCAGGATCAGGCCTAAACCATCAGTCGGACAGCCCCCGACAGGTCCCAGATTGGAGAGGGTGCTAGCTGGGCTGAGGGGACCTCCCACCCCCGTGCACAAATTTCATGCACCAAGTCTCTAGTTGCTTAATAAAATAATATAGGTCTCAAATGTACGATTCTATAATACATCATCTGGACATTACATTGTGTGTTCATTACCCAAAGTCAAATCTTCTTTCATCATCTTATATTTGACACCATTTACCCTTTACATCTTCCCTCCCATCCTCTTTTACCTCTGGTAACCACCATACTGTTGTCTGTGTCTATGAGTTTTTGTTTGTTTGTCATGTTTGTTCATTTATTGCTTTTAGTTTTATATCCCACATATGAAGTGAAATCATATGGTTCTTTACTTTTTCCTTTTGATTATTTGGCTTAACATGATACTCTCAAGGTTTATCCATGTTGTCACAACTGGCAGTATCTCATCTTTTTATGGTTAAGTAATATTCCGTTGTATATATGTACCACATCTCCTTTATTCAATCATATATCGAAGGGCACTTTGGTTCTTTTCATGTCTTGGCCACTGTGGTAATGCTGCAATGAACACTGGGGACATGCATTGTCACAAATAATTTAAAAAAAAAAAGTTTTGGTAGCTACCCAGAAGAGGGGTTGCTGGGTCTTATGACAGTTCTATTTTTCATTTTGTAAAAGCCTCCATACCATTTTCAGTAGTGGCTGTACCAGTATACATTTATACTAGCAGTGAATGAGGGTTCCTTTTCTCCAGAACTTCTCCAACACTTGTTATTACTTGTCTTGTTGATAATAGCCATTCTAATAGGTATGAGGTGGTATCTGCAATGTGGTTTTAATCTTTACAATGATGTTTTTAGGGAGTTATTGCATTACTATTTTATAGGCGAGAAAACTAGATTTATTATGGATATAGCTCTAAACCTTTATATTTTGTTTTATTAAAACACTAGAGGCCCAATGCATGAAATTTGTGCAAGGGGCTTGGGCTTCTCAGCACCAGCTTTGTCTAGAAGATTGTCTGGAAGAACGTGCAGAAGGTCATTTGGCTGTCCGGTCTAAATAGCATATTATACTTTCATTATTATAGATTAACCATGTGAGAAATCAAAACTTCATTTTTTTTTTTTATATAACATTAACTCCTTCTGAGTTCAGACATACATTTCTTCTTCATGTTTAATTTGTGGTAGATTCTTCTGTAAGAGCTAAGAAGCTGAGACTTTGTTCTCATGAAAGTGGCTTCTGGTTTCCTCATTTTAGTTGAGGTTTAAGGAATCTGTTCCCATTGGTCCTCCCTGATCTCATTTTAGTTGAGGTTTTAGGAATCTGTTCTCACTGGTCCTCCCTGATGTAAAAAAAAAATAAAAAAAAATGTAGATTTTTGGGTTTGGTTGTTTGACTATACCAATAAAATTATTTGTTTAAAAATATTTTCCAAAAAAACTTCAATGAAAATATTGCCTATTTAGGCCTATGTGTTAATAATACAGCTTTGCTACAGTAGATTAATTCAGGGCATCCTTTGGTTTTATTAATATACTATGTTTACCAAAACTTATTTGGAAGGATCATTGTGACATCTCTCTAGATAGAAATGTTCTCGAGTTAACCCGTAAAGACTCATAATAAACTCATACTTCAGCAATATATGGGAACACTGGAGTTCTGCAGTGTAAATTTAATTTATTTTTATCATTAATATTTGATAATGGCTTTAATATTTAAAATCACACAAATATCTAACAAGGAGTGGTGACATCTATAGAATCTTAACTAGCTTGTCCTGGAGTGTAGTCTAAATTATGTTCTCTGTGCGAATAATTTCGTAGTGACTAAGGACTCAACAGCTCGAGGGACTAATACACCATTTATTCTATCATGTTATATTTCCTTTTTCGAACAGCTGCTACTTATTATTCATATTGCTTCATGTCAGTGCTTTGTACTATCAAATATATCAGAGCAGGTATTCCCATCTTTGCCTCCTTCACGTAGAATTTGAGGAGAATAACAGGACTTATTTTTCTTCAGTATTTCTTCTTCACTTATTTTTCAGCTCTGTAACAGTACAGCCAACATTCACTTTTCTGTCTTAGGAGGCAATATTTTATCCATTCTGGGGCCACAAGAATGAAATAACAGAAGCAGAAAGCTGCTGGCCACTTATTGGGCAGTTTGGTGGGGAGATAGTGGGAATTGTACAGGAGCTGACTCATTATCTGGGCAGGTTCTCTGTGTGCCCTTCAGGGTTAACTCCAGCTCTATAGTTTCTTTGCCTGCAGAATCCAATGTTCAGAGATAGACCTTCAGATTTCATTTGTCATAAGTTTAATATTTAACATAGTAAAACCTGTCAGAGGAGACAATTGCCAACTATTTCCAATTTCTGAATTCTGGAACATCACCATTAAAAAATAAATAAGCTAGTTAGGAAGTCAAATTTCTATAACATAAAAAGACAGCATGATATAGTAAGGCAGGTGGAAAATGCATGGATTTGGGGTCAAACTGATCAAGCTTTATAGCTGAGGTTATCAATTTTAGATGTGGAAACTAATACCATTGACTTCATTCTCTGAGATTCAGTGAAATGGAAATAATAGGACTTGCCTTGAAGGGTTGTCATGAGACATATGTAGCACATCAGGACAATGGATGCTATATAATAGAGGTATAAAAGTGGTTTTTCCTATCCTTCCTTTTTCTTCTTCATTTAAGCAGATATTTATTGAACCCCCAGACACTATGCTTAGGTCCAAAGAGATACTGATAAGCAAAGGCAGATGTGCTATCTGCTCACAGGGACAAAAGAACTGACTGGAGAGAACACAGCAAAGAAACAATTACACAAATAGAGGCACAATCTCACTGTAACAGGTGCTGCAGGAGGAAGAGGCAGGTGAGAACATATTTTAGGAGGACTGAACCTGTCACAAAGGTCTGGGAATACTACTGTGAAAAGGTAAAAATTGAACTAAGATCTGAAAGATAAGTGGGAGTTAACTAGGCACAGTGGGGAGTGAAGAGCCATTATCATCATCAGCAGCAGCAGTACTACCATCACCATTATAAAGCATTAATCTCTTTTAATTATTTTTCTAGAGAAGTAAAAGCCACCCCAAAAATTGTAATTAATTGAATGTTGCTGTGCATCACGCCCTTGGCTCCTTCTACCTTTTCCATTGAGCAGTCCTGCCTTTGGTAACTTCTGAAGCCATTGATCAGCAGTGGTACTGACGAGGCTGTTACTCATCTTTGGCTTCTTCATTACTCTGTTGGAATGAGGTTGATAGATGTTCATTCACTATTGCACACACTGTCCAACCAATTAAAAATCTCTCTATCCTTCAGCAGAGCCACATCCATCACTCTTTGTCCACATCACCAACTCCAGATGTTCCTAGCATTGTTACCAGGCCACCTGTCTTTCCTTGCACTAAACTGAAACTGGGAGGCATGGTTGGATCACTGGTGTGTATTCTTAATGTCTCCTTCTAGCCAGGGCAGATGAGTCCTGCGTATGGGCGGACTTTGGCAAGCATATACAATGGCAGTTGTTCATCTACCGTGAAATGTCTGTAGAACTTAGTGACTTGATAATTCAGCCCTTACCGTGTTTTCTGTGCTCAGAGATACTTTGCTTGTGACTAATGTCCTTATTACAGTTTGAATGAAGAAAAAAGGGAACCTGGGAGCAGATGACAGCTTTCTCCATGCACTGAAAGAATATTCTTTCTCCTTTTTTTTATCTCCTTGTAATCATTGAAATATGTTCCCAAACATCCTTCTTTAAGTAGTAGATCCTTTGAGATCCTACCTAGTTTATGCTTAATTGGATTAGCATTTAGTGATTTGCTAATTTAGTTACATAAATTGATGATGTTATTTTCTATGTAATTATATCTAATGCTTTTTCACCGGAAAATTGATTAATTATTTATTTTACACAGATATAAGTTCAAAGGAACCTAGAATTGCCTGAGTTGCATCAGTGATGAGAACAGAATGTGTTTAGGACAAAAATAATTTTAAAGACCATCAAGTCTACATCTCTTGTCTTACAGATGAGAGTATATGACTTGCCACAGATCACATGGCAGCCATTTATGGAAATATCCAAGCATCAGATTAGATGTTTGGATGTAATGTGACATGGGTATTGGTGGCCTATTACCTAGTGCCAGGAAATAGCTACTCCAGAAAAGAAAACAAACAAACAAACAAACAACAACAACAATAAAAAACCCAACAGGTCAGATTTCTGTTTCTTCATTTACTTTTGCCAAAGGAACTTTTGACAGAGCAATTGTAGACACATTCACTTCATAGATGGGGAAATTGAGACCCAAGAGTGTGTACTTGATCTGCAACCAGGGCACTGAATTTAATCAAAGTTCACCAGGTATTTACCAAATGCTCCTCTAAGAGAGGCATTGTGTTAGGCAGTAGGTTATGAATAAAATTATAAGGATTTGCTTTCTGGTGATTGATGTCTTGTTTTTCTAATTCCCAGCCAGCAGAAGAAATGAAAGAAGGTTTTATTCCCATCCATTCATTACAAGCTGATCTCAGATTAAGGGGACCCTCTTAAATTCCTTCAATTTTTTTTTCTCATTTTTCTCAAGGTCAACTTTAAAATCCTTAATCTAGATTCTACCTAGACTTCTACAGCTGGTGCTCCCTTCCTGGCAAATCTTACTTCTCTCTCTAGCTCCTGTCAGGACTCTCACACATTGTTGCCTCTACACTAATGTAAATACTCTACATTAAGTCTGATTTATCACATGCTTTTATAGCATCTTACCTTATAATAGACAAATATGCAAATTGACCGCACCTTTGCTATGCCCAGCCACGCCCACCAACCAAGCCACGCCCACCAACCACGCCCACCAGGATACCGTTGCAGGGACGTTGGGATGCCTGCGCCAATCGCAGGAAACCACTGGAGGTTGGCTCCTGCGATCTGTAGTAGGGACGCTGGGTGCAGCCGAGCCCAAGGCCACCGCCCGGGGCCAAGCCCCGACCCTGAAAGAAGGCAGAAGGCGGTGGCCACAGCCAAGGCCTGGGTCCCCGGTGCAGGCAGCCAGGTGAATGAAGGTCTATTGCACGAATCTTCGTGCAAACGGGCTACTAGTCTTTTAATGAGTTATTTTTAGTCACATATATAATAATACTAGAAGCCCAGTGCACAAAATTTGTGCATAGAGCGGGGTTGTCCCTCAGCCCAGCCTATAACCTCTCCAATCTGGGATCCCCGGTGGGATTGGGCCTAAACGGGCCGTCGGACATCCCTCTCACAATCCAGGACTGCTGGCTCCCAACTGCTTGCCTGCCTGCCATCCTGATTGCCCCTAACCGCTTCTGCCTGCCAGCCTGATCACCCCCTAAACACTCCGCTGCCAGCCTGGTTGATGCTTAACTGCTCCCCTGCCACCCTGTTTTCCCCCAACTTCCCTCCTCTGCTGGCCTGGTCACCCCTAACTGCCCTCTCTTGCAGGGTTGATCACCTCCAACTGCCCTCCCTTGCAGGCCGGGTGCCTCTCAACTGCCCTCCCTTGCAGGCCGGGTGCCTCCCAACTTCCCTCTCCTGCTGGCCATCTTGTGGTGGCCATCTTGTGTCCACATGGAGGCAGGATCTTTCACCACATGGGGGCAGACATATTGTGTGTTGGAGTGATGGTCAATCTGCATATTACTCTTTTATTACATAGGATAGAGGCCTGGTGCAGGAGTGGGGGCCAGCTGGTTTGCCCTGAAGGGTGTCCCAGATCAGGGTGGGGGTTCCCTTGGAGTGTGGGGAGGACTGAGCGAGGGGCCTGTGGTGGTTTGCAGGCCACCCACGCCCCCTGAAAACCCAAGCAGAGGCCCTGGTATCTGGAATTTATTTACCTTCTATAATTGAAACTTTGTAGCCTTAAGCGGAGGCTGGGCCCGGACAGGGTGTGAGGAAAGCTTTGCTTCCCCTGTTGCCGCCAGCAACCCTGGCTTGCTCTCTCAAGCTCAGTTCTGCTGCCATTTCTGTTTGAATTTGTTTACCTTCTATAATTGAAACTTCGTAGCTTGAGTGGAGGCTTAGGCCTGCAACAGCTCTCGGAAAGCTTGGCTTGCTCTATTACCTGGGAAACCTTGTTCTCTGTGGCTGTAGCCATCTTGGTTGGGTTAATTTGCACACTTGCTCTGATTGGCTTGTGGGTGTGGCCTGTGGGTGTGTCGATGGTATGGTCAATTAGCATATTACCTTTTTATTAGATAGGATATATATATATATATATATATATATATAATATATATTTATATATATAAACATTTACTCAAGATCTGTCTTCATCTCTGGAAGGTAATTAATTTCTATGAAACAGGGACCATTTCTTTTTATTCAATATATCACCTGAGCACATAGAACAAAGCCTGGTGTACATAGTAGACCCTCAACAATTAGTTGGTAAATGTCTGAATAAGTGAATGAATTTTTTTTTAAGAATGACTTGTCCCTACTCTGCTTGGTTGGCAAAGGAGAGTCCCAATCTAATCCCAAAAGAAGGTTTTCTCATAACCCCTTCCAAATCCTTTCAGAGATATTTTTTCATGCACTCATTCATTGACACACATGTACTTGTTACCTGCTGCATAAAGCTGGGCATGCAAAAAACAAATAATACACCATTTGTTCCAAAACGATTCATTCTCATCATTTAAGGAATATTCTTATGATATGAGCAAGTATTAGGGTATGATGTGAAGTCTATAAAACAAAACAAAATCTGTCTTGAAACATATATTTAAGAGCCTAGAAACAAATTATTTGTTGATATATCACTGATCTGGAAATAACTGAATTGTTTTCCTTTGTTTTAAGAATCAGGAAACATTCCACCTAGAAGGGAGCAAGTAATAGGAAATTTCAAGCACAGAAAAAACTGTTTATGCCTTAGATTTACCGTTGCTGCTGACTTTTCTATTTTCATAGGCAAGCATTCTATCTGGTCACATAGGAAAAGTAGAAATTCTAATGGAGAACATGGTATCTAGCTAGTATGTATAGATCAATTTTTGACTCTTGATGACTGTTGCTCGGGCAAAAATACAAGTTATCCTCATGTGAGAAGAAATGGATTGGATATTTCATCTCTATATATACATTGGCTATTTGTCTTCTCATATCTGAATGAGGGAGGAGAATGAGAAAAGGATAAATGTGAGGAATTGGTCTCATGGTGATTGACTACATATTAATTAGCAAAATATCCAGATGTAATATTTAAAAAATCACCTTTTTCCATACAATCACCCATTAACTGAAAACAGTTTAACCATGGCCTTTATGCTTTTTACTTTTACTTTGGAATACTTAGTTATATAAACGTCTAATTATTTATAATTGTGACCATAATATCATAACTCTAGAAAGCGTGTTTAAAACAGTAGTAACACGATGTTGGAATATCAACATAGACTCTGAGAAGTAATCCAAATTCTTCTCAGTGCAGGTCTTAAAGACTTTTTCTGTTTGAATGTATCATAGCTAGATCAATTTCTATTATTTACTAATAGCAATATTATCCAATATTTGAATTACCTTGGAAAGTTTACTAAATATGTTTTTAAATAAGTTTTTAAATATGTTTTCTCAATGAATTATCACAATAATTCTCTAAAGGATATAAAAAGAAATAGCAAAATGCTATCTTGATCAATGTGACAAAAATTAATACGCATTAAAGTAGGAACTCACATTCAGATTTGCAGATGCAAAGTCTTATTCTCCAGGTATAATAAATTTAAGCCATGTCCATTAAATATATATTCAGATAGAGGTTAGTTTCAGAAACATAGTATATAAACTCTTACAGTACACTTGTATTCAAATTCTGCTGTTGCTAACATTGCCCCTAATTTTATTTGTCCAGTTGGAAATACTGTACTAGTAATGAAGGCTTCAGAACATGGCTAATAAATATTTATTTTGTGTATACAATTTAATTTGGTGCCATTCTTCTTAGTATTCAAGGCACTCTATCTATCTATCTATCTGTCTATCTATCTATCTATCTATCTATCTATCTATTATCTATCTATCCATCCATCCATCCTATATAATAAAGAGGTTATATGCTAACTAGACCGAACAGCAGAATGACTGGACAACCTTCTGGACAAAGCCGGGGCTGCGAGGGGCTGTGTTGGCCGACTGAGGCTACGATGGCCACGCCCCATGCAGAATTTCGTGCAACGGGCCTCTAGTATAAACTTAAATATAAATATACCTTGCCCACTAGGAATTGACATTATTGGTATCAATTAGTATCTGCCGGTCTTTAGAAATACTTTGAAAGTTACAGGTGAAGTGATAATCTAGTGTTTTTCTATGTAGATAATATTTTTGTTCACTTAATTTAAAATAATTTTATTAGCATTTAATGCTCAGCTTTTAATTACATATAAGTTGAAACCTACTCTTAAAATGAATTTTATATGGCTATACTTGGGTAACCCAAGTATATTTCTACGTTATTATATGTGAATGTCTAGGAGTGGAGTGTTAACTGAAACACACTCCTTTCACACAGATAAAGAAAAATGTGGTAATTTACCTATATATAGGGGGCAAAAAGTTTGTGGAACAAGGTACAGTTAGTAAATAGCAATTAAATAGATAGATGATGACAGATAGATAGATAGATAGATAGATGATAGAGAGATACCGATGCATGCAAAGTAGTAGTGGCAGTGCAAAAGTATCAGAATTCCAGCTATTCACATGCTTTGATATTTTTCACAAAGTACTGTAGATACACTTGTAGTACATTTAATCATCTTCTGAGGGAGTGACACAGCAGCTGAAAAATGACAAACTTTGGCCTTAGACCTGTCTCTGATCCCCAGCTCCTCGTTCATTATCTGTGAGAGTTTAAGGAGCTTCTCACCCCTTCTGTAAAATAAGTCTAATTGGTTTCCCGGAATAACGGAGGAGATGACATTATTATTTGCATATGTTCACACATTGTGCTATGGTGCCCAGTAAAGTGTATGTCCCATACCCAGTACTTAAAATGTATAAAAATGCAGCCATTTGTCTTTAGTTAAAAGGCAAGGAAGAAGCTAGCATTCTTGTAGCAGTAGCAAATTGGAGGATCTCTTCACATTATAAGATATGAACTATAAAACTTTAAGATATAAAAATTATTTATAATACAATCCCTCACATATTGGCTAATTTATCTATTGTAACTCAAGTTACCTAGAAGCAGAGCCTAAGGTGTAAAATTCTTGGGCAGTTGAGTACTGAGAAACTGCTCATGCAAGAAATGGCACTAGGGAAGCAGGCTAGGTGAGGAGATAAATCTCATAAGCAAAGTGGTCCTAGTGGGAGCTTCAACTAGATCCCATAGATAGCCCTGGGACACAAATTACCCCAAAGAGCTGGTCCCACCTTGAGGTGGGGTTGGTTGTCCTTTTGTCCAACATGTTCTTCATGGGGGAGGGGCATGCCGGCAGTGTAATATATAATCTCCTGGGTAAGGTGGCACCTGACTGCCCAAAGGCAATTCTCCAAAGAAAGGTGAAGTTGTGACCATTAGCAGCCAAGACTCATTGCAAATTAGAGGAGCTCTCTCGACTGATAAGGGAATTTTGGCAAAGCTACCACCGCAGCCACAGTAGTACATCATCTCATTATACTATACTATATCACATAGACAAGCTGAAGGAAGAGACACATAGGGTGAAGTCTGGGAGAGTTCCAAATGAGAAACTTCCATCATTCTAACAGATGAGCTACTCAACCAGAAAACTCGGATGAGCCTTTTGTGTCGAGCATTTTATTGGGCTTTATCACCTGGTCATTATTGATTTAATTCTCACCAACAACATTGAACTCATTCTTCAACTTCCCTCTTTTCCTTGCAGATAGGTAGAGCTATGTGGCTCAAAAACATGGGTTTGGTCTTTCTAGTATGGTCAGTCCCCAATGCTAAACCTACTTGTTAACATGAACCATCAGGTGTGGGTCATGAGACCCTCCATGAGTCACCTCATTAGGAAAAACTCTAAGGTCTGTGGGAAGAGAGAACATAAATACAAATACATTTCTACTACTCAGGGAATTCCAAAGGTTTAAAGGAGCCAGGGCAAAGACCAGACCCCTCCTAAAGTGTGGCCACATTCTTTTTACACATATGTATGTGATAATTCCATTCTTTAAAACAGTCTGCATTTTATTATGATACACTAGAGGCCCGGTGCATGAGACTCATGCACTCGGAGGGGTCCCTCAGCCCTGCCCATGCCCTCTCCTCAGCAGTCTGGGACTCTCATAGTCCAGGACCTCTCGCTCCTTACTGACCACCTACAGTGGAGGCAGGAGAGGCTTCCACCACTACCACCCTCGCCTCCACGCTTGCTAGCTGTGAGCCCAGCTTCTGGCTGAGCACTACTCCCCCTGTGAAAGCACACTGTCCACCAGGGGCAGCTCCTGCATTAAGCATATGCCCCCTGGTGGTCAGTGCAACTCATAGCGACTGGTTGTTCTGCCTTTTGGTAGATTTGCATATTACACTTTTATTATAGAATGAATTGCTCAATTGCTCAATGGTTTATCTCACATAGACTCTAAATAATTTAGTCTATTACAAATTAGCCTAAAGACCTAGATCCTTTCTCTAAATATTACTCTCTATGAATGTGATCCAACCTAACTCTACAGTTCTCATAAATAAAGGGTCAGAGAAACTCCAAAGTTTCTATACAGGAAAGGCTTTGGTAGCAATACAGTTGGAAAAGTGGCAGATTTGTGTTTACCTCTGAACCCTACATTTGTAGATCAATGCTTCTGTTGAGTAAGATTGCTTATTTATTTGGAGATGTATGGGTCAGATCAAAGAGAAGCTACTTGAGGCAATACAGGGGTTATTCCTTGGTGCTATCCCTGAGTATAGAGAATCTAGGTTTTTTATGGCCTGTGTTTGCAAAACTTGTGAAGTCATGATATGCATCTAGCACGATTGGTTGTTGTGAATGAAAAAAAAAAAATAGCAGATCTGTTCAAATGCATGCATATGTCTTGTTTGCATATCTGTGGCATCTTCTGTGTGCTTGATGCCATCATAGATATGCAGTTAGAATACTTGGTCATCTCTCTGGCACACTCAAAAGTTCTGGTATGCAGATTGGTTTCCTCTGGCTGCATTCCCTGTTTTAACACCTAATTGGATGTATGGTCATCTTTTCTTGGTCATACTCTAGGGTATGCTTTCTTTACTTTTTTCTTATTTATTTATTTATCTATTTCCTTTCTTTTTTATTTCTTTCTCTAGGGAACTAAAAATGCTATACTATAGAAAGAAATCCCTTAGGTAGACTATTTTTATTTTATGCCTACTTTGCTCTAGTTAATCAACGACTAAAAACTGAAAATATGAGGTGAAGAACCCTCTATTGACTTAAATATGACAATTATCTTAAAAAATGGTTCTCTCACTTTTTTTTAACCTATGCTTTTTTTTTTTTTTTTGCTATAATTTAGAAAACAAATTTGGCATAAAGTCACAGTGCAAAATAAGGTGGTTTATGGCCTGCTCGATTTACAAAGTAATTTTTCCTCATTATCTAATAGTTTATTTAAAATATTATTGAAAATCTGTTAGGAGCCCTATTGGTCCTGAATAGTTCAGTTTGCCCTCAGTTTCTTCATCTGTAAAGTGAGAAGATTGACCCAGCTGGTGATCTCTAAGAATCCCTTCTAATTGTAACATACAGTTTATATTGAGTTACATCACTTGAGAATTTGGCATGTGTGGACAAATTTAATTAAGGTAAACATAACTTGAATGTCAATAATCAAACCATAACTTCTGATTTAATTAGTTAGAAAGACCGTGTCTCCAAAACAGAAGCTCAACTTCCCAGTTTGAAACAATACCAGTGATCCTTATTCCACAAGTAAGACACCATTCCCTTAAGTAGTATGTCTACTCTAAAAATTAATTGATAGTAACATGTACATTGAAAACATTTATCTTCCAATAAAATATTATATAACCCATTATACATTATACCATTGTGCCATGATGGCCAGTGCATATTAACCAGCAACAGAATGAAGTGTTCCTTCATTATCTGATTTTCTGGAAATAACTCCCCTTGTAACAGGGTAACTATATTACAACAAAATTTTCATAACCTATATAATTATCTACAAAGAAATGTTTTTGATAAATTTTGTGTATCTTTGTTGCAGATAGCAGTGCTTGAACTAAGTAAATTTAATGAAGTCTGTCTCCAGTCTACTGCCCTATGCTTTTCCTTTCACTCTGGTCAGAAATTTGTCCAGCTGGATCTCTGGAGTGGACTCTGTCATTCTGTCAGAGGCTTCTTCCAGAATGTGGAACCTACCCTGCCCTTATTTGCTCAGTACCAAAGCAGTCCTCCTTACCCATTGTCCTTCACCTAAGCACACCTCCCCTCACCCTCCACCCCTTGTAACCCCGCTCATTATTTTGAATTACCTGATCAAGTCTATTTCACAGTGTCCAGGCCTTGCAACTTTATTTCACTCCATATTTAATGATTTTTTTTTATCACCACAACATCACTTTTTTCATACCTTAGACCATGCCCCGATGCTTCCTGTATTTGTTTTAAATTCAGGTAATGACGTTTCTGGTGAGTGTGTCACTGGATTGTGTTGCCTCTGCAAATTGGCGGTTACTGAACTAAGATAGAAAACTCATTTCCTTGGCAGAGTCAGAGTATTATATTTTGTACTTGACAAAACTTAACAAAACATTAGCTTACAGATTGAGTGGGATTTGTCAATTTTCTAAGAACTAGAACACAGTTTGGCACAAGTAGCAGTGGATATGTACCAAATTAATTTTGTATCTATTGAGAATTCGAAATGCACTTTTGTGCCTCAAAGGAATCATTAGACACACTAATTATTGTACACTGCAGAAATAGCAGTTAGTAGAGGTGTCTTTAGGTAGAAGGGCAGATAAATCAACTTCCCTATAGTTGATTCTTTAGATTGTGCATAATCCTTTATGCAAATGCAGGTCTTCCTGCAATTTACATTAAGGTCTAAACTCCAACAGAGTCATGATGCCAGGGAGAAAATTCAAAGACAAAAAAGTTCTTTGTAATGTACTTGACCCTAGGATTACTAGAATGAGAACAACTTGGCTGACTGGAGAACCTGCAACCTAGGTACATACCCTTGACTTCCATGATTCAGTTTCAAATGGCCTTAATATTCTGCATTTCCCATTGCTGCTTGCTAAGGAGGATCATAAAAGCAGAGAGTATGTTTATCACTTTTTCAATATACATAATTTAAGACATGGTGGTCATAATTTGATTTAATCTAACATTTATTAATGTTCTAGTTCTTAACAAGGTAGCTTTACTGTAATCCTTTATTTGCTATATGTTTTTGTAAAAGAAAACACATGTAAGCATAGCTACCACTTTTCAACAAATTCAGCCATGTTGTATTCATTTATCAGATTCAGTCGAACAGGCCTTAAGTTGCCTCTGTGAGTGAGAGTCTGATGTAGTAAGCATTAGACACTGATAAGACAAAGCCTTCTGCCAAAGCATAGACAGGCTAGATAACAAACCAACAGTTTTGTTGTGTTCAGGAAAGGAAGAGCATATCATTTAAAGGGAACAACAGAAGGAAAGTCATGGGGGTGTAAAAGTTTAATGAGATTTGGGAATAAAATATAATAGTTACTAAGCACCGTTCCAGGCACTATGTAAGAGCATTACGTGTCTATATTATAAAAGGCCTGTGGTCGTGATGCCGTGACTGTGTAACGACCAAACGAGCAGCAGCTCTCCTGGCAGGCAGGGTGAGGTGCCGGCAGCATCCGTGCAGTGCACGAGGCGACGTGGGGCAGGGTGCCGGCAGCAGCATCAGCAGTGTCAGCGGAGCATGCGAAGCATCACGGGAGCAGCAGACATGGCCCTGATGGCAGGCTAGGCCTAGGGGATCCTACATGCGCATGATTTAATCGTGCACCGGGCCTCTAGTATTATATAACATGAGTCTCACAACCACCCTCAAGTCAATTTTACTCTCCCTATTTTGCAAATAAGAAGCTGTGGACT
This sequence comes from Eptesicus fuscus, assembly GCF_027574615.1. Classification (NCBI taxonomy): domain Eukaryota; kingdom Metazoa; phylum Chordata; class Mammalia; order Chiroptera; family Vespertilionidae; genus Eptesicus; species Eptesicus fuscus. The sequence goes on from NC_072475.1 coordinate 33,839,430, forward strand.
CAGGGGTTAAATAACTTGACCAAATTGGCACATCTAGTAAATCATGGAGCCAAGATGTGAGTCCTATTCTGACTCCAAGTCCTGTGCTGTTAGAACACTGTGCGAGTGGTTTGGCACAGCTGGAGGAAAGGGTTCTGGGAAAAGCTGCAGAATCACAATCTCTTCCAGGCTGGTGAAGGCCTTGGTGATGATAAACACTATATTTGTATTTTTCTGAGACTCAAAATTTCATTCATGAATGTACATTATTTCTAGGATTATGGTGTTATCAAATATCTCTCCTGAGGAACAAATTAACGAATGATCCTAATGTCTTAAAGATTTGTATTCTTTTTTTGTAAATCCTCACCCAAAGATATGTTTTTTAAATTGATTTTGAGAGAGAGAGGAATGGAAAGAGAGAGAAAAACCTCAATGTGAGGGAGAAACATCAATTGATTGCCTTCCATACATACCTTGAGCAGGGATCGAACCTGCAACCTAGGTACATACACTTGACTGGGAATGGAACCTGCAACCCTTCGGTCCACAGGCTGATGCTCCACCCATTGAGCAAAACTGGCCAGGGCTAGATTTGTATTCTTGACTTGGGCTTATTTTAAAATGGAACACTTACCCAATATTTAATATGTATACTGTTGACCTTCCAAATGCTTCTCCTTTCTTCTTGCCCTCTACCCTTTTAAACCATTCATTCCCACAGGCACACTCTATACCTTGTCATAAGCAGAAGTCTCCTCAATCTTACTTCCCAGCATTCCACTCTCCAACCACCAACTACATTTTCTTCTCAATATGCCAAAGATTATATATTTTTTCAATCTACCAGCAATGCACTTGATTCAACCAGCTCTTCTTTGTTTCTCACCCCATTGATATCTTCTTCTTTCTGTTTAGACAGCTTGTAGCCCATCTTTATCATCTTTATAATCTCTTATCTACCACTATACTTAATTCCCTTATACCTCTGTCTTCCTAAACCTTGATTGTCTACTCCTCCACTCATTCTGCTAAGCATGACAGGGAAAAAGCCACAACCACATTAAGTGGCCTTCCACTTTAAATACATGGTCAACATCAAGTGCAAATTGTATATTGGAAGATTAGATATGGGGCATATCTATCTATGAAATACAGGTGGGGCAAAAGTAGGATTACAGTTGTGAGTAAGCCAGAGTTTGTTCTTATATCATTTATTAATTATTATATTATTTTTCATATGGACAACTGTAAGCCTACTTTTGACACACCCTGTATATCTGAAACCTAATCTTTTCTTACTGTATTCACCCTGGACCAATCTGGATTATAGTTTCCTTTCTACTATCCTCGCCCCTCTAAGCCTATTCTCAACACAACAGCCACAGTGTTTATATTATGACATAAGGAGTAGCATATTATACTTTGCCTCAAAATTCTTCAGTGGCTCGTTTTCCATTCAGAATAGAAATCACAGTCCAGTTAGGGGCCTAGAAGACTTTACAAAGTCTAGCTCCTGTTACTTTTCTGAGTCCACTACTTTCTATTCTCTCACTGTGCTCCAGCCACACTAGCCTCCAGATTCTTCCTCAAAGGCAGGCATGCTGCGTGCTCTAACTCCAAGACCTTTACTTAATGTGCTCTCTGCTTCCCCTCCAATATCTGCATTAGGTGGTCCTCAAGAATTTTAAGTCTTCACTAAAATGTCAGCATATTTTAAGGCTTTTTCTAACTATGAAATATGAAATTGCAATGACCCTTTCTTCTAACACTTCCTATTGTCATTTTTATGTCATGTTCTTTTCTCCAGAGAACTCATCACCATCTAAATTATTATATAATTTACTTACTTATATGGTTTATTATCAGTGTCCTCATTAATGATTTTATTAGTGTAGGAATTTTTTTACTATTTATTCACTCATGTATCCCTTTGACTCAGTATAATGCCTAGCATATAGCAGGCATGCAAAAAATATTTGATGAATGAATGAACAAATCTGTAGGAAAATGAATAATAGTTCTATCATTAATGCAAGAAAATAAATATTCAAACACATTGTTCAACTCAGCCCAAGACACTACTGAATTTTCTTAAAACATTTAAGAGTTTAGGAGAAAAAGTTCTTCTTTACAAAGAATTCTGTATACAAATTGTGGAACACAATATAACTAATAAAAACCAACATTTTTGCAATACTCACTGACTGATTCAGGTAAAAATAACAATTGAGGAAACCATTGGATAAAAGGTCAGTGGGAAATCAGATGTCACCATCTTGACCCACTTTCAATCTTAAAATCACTAAAGGCATGGCAAATCAATATTATGTGACATTTTCATCATGATATTTTGGGAAATTAAATGCATAGACTCACTTATGAAATATTCTTAGGAAAGAAGTTATCCCTAAATCTAATGAAGTCTTTAGAGTTAACTGATAGTTTATAAGAAATACAGATGATTGTGGGGGAAAATTAAAAGACATCATAAGAAAACATTCATTTATAATATAGGACATTCTACCAAAAACTTTCTGACTCAGTTTCTTAATTAAGCTAATGATTGGGAAAAGTAGGTGAGAGAAGATAGTTATATTAAAATATATTTAAGATTTATAACACCCAGTGACAATGAATGAATATCATGGAGACAATCATCATAATTTAAAAATGGTATGGTTGTTGAGATTATACCAAAAAATCATACTTAATTTTATTCAGTATGGAATAACCAAATGTTTGTGTAAATAAAAGCTCATATATTTCAAAGTTCTGTACTGAAGTTTATAGGTATGAAATGAAATCTGAAACTTGCTTTAAAATACTTTCAACAATAAAGATTAAAAATAAAATATTTTAAAAATAAAAGATTTTTATAGCAAAATAAGTAGGATATATCATATAAGAGTGGCAAAATCTAGATATTTATCAAATTTGAAGATGGGTGCTCTGGACTAAATTGTGTCTCCCTCAAATCTATATTTAAAGCCCTAACCCCCATTAAGATTACATTTGGAAATGGGGCTTTTAGGAAGTAAAAAGGCTGAATGAGTTCCTTAGGGTGAGATCCCAATCTGATATGCCTGGTGGCCTTACAAAAAGAGGAAGAGAGAGATCTCAGGGTCTTTCTCCACATGCAGGCAGGCACCAAGGAAAGGCCATACAAGGACACAGCAAGAAGGAGGCTGTCTGCAAGTCAGGAATAGTCCTCTCCAGGAGCTAATTCAGCTGACACCTTGATCTTAGATTACCAGCCTCCAGAACTAGGAGAAATACATTTCTGTTTTTGAAGATATCCGGTCTATGGTATTTTGTTATAACAGCCCAAGCTGACTAACACAATGGATATATGGAAATGTATGATATTAGGCTCTCTAATTTTATGTATTTTGAAAAGAAAAAAAAATGTTCTTTGAAAGTTTTGACCCATGTTAATAGAGATAAAATGTTATTTGAAATTAAAATTTTCACTTTGCTACTTAGCTTCCTAACCCCAATTCATCTGACCTTGTAGCTTTCCTGCTAATATATTATTTACAGTACTTTGCAGCCTAGGAGAGAAAGTCTAAGCTCTTAGTCTGCTGTGTTCCCCCCCCCCAACACACACACATAATTATGGTCTAAATGAATCTTTCCAGAAATGTCTCCCTCTGCTCTCTATAACATATCCTTCAATAAAAGAAACTAACTTTACATCATCAAAAATACCCTCATTCCATTTATATTTGTAATGATTCTTCAAGTTCAGCTCAATTTCTACGTTAAAATAAAAAAGATAACTAAGCAGTTACTATACCCAGTTATATGCCACTAATAAATGAAGGCTGTGTAGTTTCTGATGTCAGCCCTCAATTTTTCCTTCCCAGGGAACTGGTAATAAACTTTAATCAGCTTGCCTATAGGGTTACTTCTAATAGAATTGTAGATCCTCTCCTACTTTTCCCATTCAGGGAGCCCCGTTGGTGCAGGGATATCTCCTATCTTCAATACCTTTATTGATGCATTCTTAGTTTTGCACTTATGTACTTTCAGAATGTTCAACCCATACATATTAAGTGTTATTTTTCTTTAACTTCCTATATTTTCTCCCCTTCCCTACCATTTTCATGTGCATACCAGAATTTCAATTGTAACTTGCTTCTATGCATTCTGCCATATTCTTTTAATTCATATAATTATGCACAGGTACATATACACAAGTTTCAAGTCTTTGGTTGATAAAATAATAAGATTTTATCTATGCTTCTCATATTTTTTTTTTCTAACAGAAATGCCTCCATATCAGCTGAGGAAGATTTAGCTCATTAAAAAATAATAATTACATAATATTTCACAGCAGAGATAAATTTATTTAACCATTCCCTACAGATAAGTATTTAATTTTTATTTTCTGGTTTTGCCACCAACATCAATGAATAGACTTGTATATAATAGTTATAGTTTTACATCTATGGGAGTGGAATTACTGGTGTGCTTTATTCCAACACATGGTTTCACATTGCTTTCCAAAAAGTATGTGAGAAGTTACATTTCCTTAAGAAATGTCTGAAAGTACCCTATTGCATATAGGGACGTTAGGCATTATGACGCTTTTGACTATAAGCCATCGACAGGGGAAATAGTCAGATCTCAGGATTATTTTCATTTGCACATCTCTTTCTCAATGGCATAGTTCCTCACACTTTCACACATCTATTGGTCAACTTGCTCTGTAAGTTGTCTATTCGTATTTTTTCGCTCATTTTTCCACTGAAATGTCAATTTTTTGTTATCAGTAACTAAAACTTTTGCTATATTAAATATAACAACCTTTTTTTACTATCTGTATTACAAGTATTAGTTTCCCAATCTGTTACTTATCTACTGCTTAAAATATATTTTTTCATATACACATTTAAAATGTTTATATAGTAAATAGTTTCATATTTTGTTTCATAGCTTTTAGGCTTTCTGTTTTGCTTTTAATGAACTCTCAAATATCTAGCTTGTATATATAACCTCCTAAATTGTCTTCTAAGATTTTTTATTGTTTTATAATTACATCTTTAATCAACAGGAATTGGGTGAGACAGGATAGTCAGTTATAACATCCATTTACTAAATTAGACCATCCTTTTGAAATGAACTGAAATACCTCCTTAGTGATCCATTATATGCCACAGTATATTGTGATCTCTTTTTGAGGATGTGTGCTTCTCTGCTGGTGGATTTAAAATTCTACATTCATATAAAATCTTCTCTCCCACTAGTTGCAAGTTCTGCTTCTTGCTCTGGGTTCTCATAGCACTTTATTTTTACTCTTAAGGCAATTACCACTTCCTCTCTCAAGTTATCCTTGTTTATATACATCTTTCCTTGATCTCACTGTATAGTCTTTGAAGGGAAAAGTCCCCATGTAATTTATTTTTGCACACTCCACAGTTTCTTGAGCAATTTAGAAACTTCTCATTTAGTATTGAATGGGTATAATATTGATAAAACATAAATTGTGAAAATCATAATAGTATCATACAGTTTTAGAAACTTAATGTGATGGTCGTGATCCTAGTCAAGATAAGGCAGATTTTTGTTCTTATTTTCCTTCTGAACTTCTTGCTACAGTAAAGAGTTAAACCAATAAATTTTATTTATGTAATCTTTCAGTGTTTTATTCATTGGTACATAACTCCAGACCTCCCCTTCATGCAAACTTCACTGCAGCCTAGTAACATTTATTAGGTGTTTCAATTTAATTTAGTTTTATTTAGTACTTTTTTCACCTTATTAAAGCCATGATAGACATATCTGAGTTCATAGGTCCACAAAACTCAAGAAACTTTGTTAATATAAAACAAACCAGAGAAAAGCATATAAAAAGTGATTTATTCCCTTAAAAAAAAAATATATATGTATATATACACACACACACATACATACTAGGGGCCCAGTGCATGAATTCGTGCACCTTGAAAGGTACTGTGGGCCGTGAGACTGTGGTAGGCACAGGGGTGGGTCTCAGCCCATCCTCTGTGCCCTTGCCCAGCCCCTCCTGCCACGGCCCCTGGTCTGTCTGCTGGCAGCCCCACTCCTGTTGTCACTGCTCCCAGGCACTGATGGCACCGGCCCCGCTTGCATCCACTGACAGCGTGGAGTGATTGGGGCTGGTGCCGAGCGATTGCGGCCGGCGCCAGCAGCAAGTATGAGTGCCAGCTGTTGCCCATATCACCCCTCAGGAGCAGGGGTAGGTGGAGAAGCCCTGAGGGGTGATTGGGGCTGGCAGCCTCCACTTGCACCCGCTGATGGCACTGAGTGATCAGGGCTGGCGCTGGGTGCCAGCAAGAGGTGAGAGCGGCAGCTACGGTGTTGGCAGTGGGTGCTAGCAGGGCTGGCGCTGGTAGCAGGTCCAAGTGCCCGGCCAGACCACTGCGTGTGGGAGCAAAGAATGTTCACTAACCACCAGAGACTCCCCCAATGACAGCGACCAGCACCCCACCTTGGCCTGGCACCCCTGCTCACCTGCTCCACCATCCCACCACGGCCGATGCCCGCCATGTTCCGCTCTCTGCCACCTGCTGCCAACACCTGCCATGTTCCGCGTGCACCCCTGGTGGTCAGTGCATGTCAGAGCGACCAGTTGTTCGGTTGTTTGGTTGTCCACCATTGGGTCTGTTTGCATATTAGGGTTTTATATACAGAGACTAGTGACCTGGTGCACAAAATTCGTGCATGGTGGGGGGTTCCCTCAGCCCAGCCTGCCCCCTCTCACAGACTGCGAGCCCTCAGGAGATGTCCTACTGATGGCTTAGGCCTGCCTCCTGTTGGGAGCGGACCTAAGCGGCAGTCTGGCCACCCTCTGTGGGAGGTGACTGGGCTGATCAAGGGAAGGCACCAGCCCCATTACCCCACTGCTGCAGCCACTGCCAGCCACTGCAGCCGCCAAGGTGTTTTCATCAACATGAACTCTAGTCCCTTCACTGTGAAAAAATGACAACTTTCTTTAGGCATTTTCAATATGTGTCTTTCATAGGATATGACATTTCTTTCTTTCTTTTTTTTTTTATCCTCACCTGAGATATGTTTCCATTGATTTTTAGAGTGTGGAAGAGAGAGGGAGAGACAGAGAGAAACATCAAAGTGAGAGGGACACTTTGATTGGTTGCCTCCTGCATGAGCCCTGACCTGGGCCCCTGCCATGGAGAAGCCTGTAACCTAGGTACATGCCCTTGATCAGAATCCAACCCAGACCCTGCAGTCAGCAGGCCGAGGCTCTATCCACTGAGCCAAACCAGCTAGGACAGGATATGACATTTCTTAGCCCCTCCAACAGTGGACCTTCATTTTTTCCTCCAGAGTGTGGTGGAAAAACCCTAGATTACCTTCTTGGATTCTTATAACCCAAGTTACCAAGAACACTGCAAGTGGCTGCATACAGGGAGCTTAGCCAATGAGCGGTCAGAAAAGGTATTTACTCTTGAACTGGTTTGACTCAGTGGATAGACCATTGGCCTGCTGACTGAAGGGTCCTAGGTTTGATTCCTGTTAAGGGCTTGTACCTTGGTTGGAGGCACATCCCCAGTGGGGAGTGTGCAGGAGGCAGCTAATTGATGTTTCTCTCTCATTGATGTTTCCAACTGTCTATTCCTCTCCCCTCTTCTCTGTAAAAAAATCAATAAAATATATATATTTTTAAAAATGGTGTTTCCTCTGCAGCTCATGCGGCCCCTGCGTTGTTTCCACTGGGCTAGGGGGTGTCCCTGCCACCCAGTGGTGGCCGCCGGGGTCTCCATACACCCCACAGACCAGCAGCCAGCCCCTCCCCACCCCCCCGTCGTGGGCGCTGGGCTGGGGGCATGCTGGGATCCCCGGGCCACATGCAGCAGCGTCCACCGTGGTCTCCTCACGCCCCAGAGGCCAGCAGCCAGCCTCCACATTGTGGGCGCCGGGCTGGGGGCTTGGACCCAAACCGCTGCTTGGTGCCGGTGCATGTGCCAGTGGCTGGGGGCGTGGCAGGAACATCCCTGTCTCCGAATGCCCCAGAAGCCAGCAGCCAGCCCCCTGTTGTGGGCTGCAGGCTAGGGGCGTGGACCTGAACCACCGCTTGGCGCTGGAGCACATGCAAGCGGCTGGGGGAGGGGTGGGAACATCCCTGTCTCCGAATGCCCCCCAGGCCAGCAGCCAGCCCTGTCCTGGGCTCCGGGCTGGGGGCGTGGACCCGAACTGCGCTTGGCATGGAGCACGCATTCCCACTCCGTCCCCAGCCACTTAGCAACTGCACCCATAGTCCCAGCATGGCCGGGGGGTGTTCTGGGATCCCTGCCACTCAGGGCCTAAGTGCAGGCCTACAGGCTAGGAGCGGCTGGGTCCCAAGAATGTTACTGGGACTCAGGCCGCTTGGCGCCTGCATATGCAAATTAACAGACATTTTTGTTGGGTTAATTTGCATACACACTCTTGATTGGCTGGTGGGCGTGGCTTGTGGGCGTGGCTGGTGGGCGTGGCAGAGGTACGGTCAATTTGCATGTTTCTCTTCTATTAGATAGGATATATATGTATTATTTCAGAGAGGAAGAGTGAGGGAGAGAGAGAGAGAAACATCAATGATGAGAGATAATCATTGATTGCTGCCTCCTGCACACCCCCTACTGGGGATGGAGCTGAAACCCAGGCATGGGCCCTGACCAGGAATTGAACTGTGACCTTCTGGTTCATAGGTCAGGTTGACACTCAAACACTGAGCCACAGTGGCCGGGCATCACTTTTTTTTTCTTAACCATAGCTTTTGAGATACCAAATTTGCTTTATAACAGTTAGAAAAATCACAGCAACCAAGATTGTGAACTCAGTGTGTTGGCATAACACAGATCATGATATTCAAGTCGGCAAAACAGAGCAACTAACAGGTGTTTACCTAGAGCTACCTAAAATCATGCAGCTTTAACTCTGGGTCTATAACAATTTTAGAGAAACTGTTTGTGGTGGCCTCTGGGTAAAATAAAATAGGAAATTCTGCTTCAATCCCAGCTGCTGTGTACTCAGAAATGCTGAAAATTGACTCAGCCTTGCCCTTTTGACATAATGTTTTTTTTTTTTCCTCTTTATATTCAGCATTTTAAATGAATATAAGCCAGTGTGCAATAACAGTCCTTGTGTTAAAAAACAATCTGATTTGCTTTTTCTGCTGGGGTGCTCAAAGCTCACTGGAGTGACCCATGTTTTCTCTTCTATTGAAGAGAAAAAAGCTGGCCCCTAGAGGCTGGGAGAGGTTCCAAACAAGGAAGAAGGTTGATCAGATAAGTTACACTTAGGGGCCCTAACAGAGAGATAGGGGGTATTAGGTGAGTTGTCTGGGAGCCAGTGTCAACAATCAAATGTGAATCAAAAGAGCAGTAGCATTGGGGCAAAAGCTGAGGGGTTGTGACAAGACAGGTTAATTGGTACATTTTGTGGAACATGGCCCCCTTTTAAATATGGTTATTTAGTTCATTTGAGGCAGCTCTTTCTGAAATTACTTATTAAATGGATCATAATGTATATGAGATCAGGGGCCCTTCATTAATGTTTAATAGACTTCGTTTTAGTTATGGCCTTCCTTTCCTATAGAAATATTTTTTCTATCCCTGTGCCTCCAAAATCAGCAAAATGAACAAGCAATGCATCCTTGGCCACCACTGGATGTATTGGATACTATTTTGTCCCTGTTATTTTTTGTCTCTGATTTAAGCTTCTCAATTGAGATGGAAAATGTAGACTTTTCACTGGGAACAAATCAGGGCAATCTAATAAAAATGAGCCAAGACTTACCAGTCAAATATCAAAGACTTCAATTAAATTCTTGGAATAGGCCATGAGAGACACCTAGTTCTCAGAGTTCAAAGCACAAAAAAAACAAAAAACAAAAAAAAAACACTTTAAGAAAGCAGTTATAAAGGGTTAGAAGAGTTTGCATGGGCAAGAATCTTAGCATGGACCTGCTAATGATTGTAGCACTATTTAGTAATGCAGTCATCCCTCAGTATCCGTGAGGGATTGGTTCCAGGAACCCCTTCCCCCAGATTCCAAAATCTGTAGACGATCAAGTCCCTTGTATAAAATAGTGTATTTGCATATAACCTACGCATGTCTCTCCATATACTTTTAATTACTTATAACACCTGATTACTTTAGATTATTTATAATAACTAACACCATTAAGTGCTGTGTAAATAGTTGTTATGCTGTATTATTTAAGGAATAATGACTGCATAGTACACATCAGCAACATTGTAACATATTTTAAAAATATTTTTGATCTGAGATTGGTTGACTATTGGATGTGGAACCTGTAGATACAGAGGGCCAACTATATTGAGGCATTATTCTGGTTCAATCCTGATTATTTTATTTATTTCTCCAGGACAAGAAATAAACCAAGCATGGCTTATGTGGTCCTGAGCTTAGAGCAGAGAGTTAAGAAGGGAAAAACCATAGGACAGTGTTCAAGTAGACCCCAGGAATCACATTCTCTGATTGGCACACATACATGCTGGATCTAACTTGCTACCCATGGTAATGAAGCACTATTCTGTTTTTTAATAAAAAGAAAAGCAGTTTATTGTAACAGTGGGTGGCTAAACATGGGATCCATCATAAAAATCATAGTGCAAACAGATATTTGTACCTTTTAAAAATGATAAGACAACAAAAGTGAATGAGAAAGTATTTGACTGATTAAAACCTAAATGAGATAAAATATACTAGAGCTACATAAAATATGCAAATGATGTGATATTTTTCTTCATTCACTATGTCTTAATGATGGGGGAATTAATGTACTTCCAATTGATTCTAGAAAGAAGCTGTTTTATTATGTTTACTACACAATGAGCCTGCCTAAGGCATGCTCTAGTTATGTTATACATTATTAACTGCTATAAACCATTACTCTGAATAGTACCCAAGTGGCCTGAAAGTTAATGTATCTCTTTAAGTGCCTAGTTCACTACAAGAGAGTAACTTAGACACTGGAAAGTGACTGCTTGTTCATTGACTTTGATTCTGCCAAGATTAGGATAAAGTTTGGGGTAGGGTAGGAGCGTGTCAGGAAATATAAAAGCAAGAAGATGAGCCCTGCCAGTGTGGCTCAGTGGTTGAGTGTGGACCTACGCATCAAGAGGTTGTCTGGTTCCTGATTAGGGCACATGCCTGAGATGTGGGCTCCATCCCCAGTGAGATGAAGAGGCAGCCAATCGATATTCTCTTATCGATGTTTCTATCTCTCTCTTTAAAAATACTTTATGTTCATCATTTGGGGCATGAAGATGAATAATTAAAGTGAAGACATGTGCCAGAAATTGCATGTGTAGATGTGTTTATACTCATACATTTGTATGGGAGAAGTTGTTTATTTAGGGATAGAATTCCTTCTGGCTCACAGAATCCCTTCTGGTTTATGGGAACCAAAAAGGAAAAAAAAATCAAGAAATCTGGGGCAGCAGAGAAAGTTTAATTTAGTGAAGGAAGATATACAGAACAGTGTTAAAATCTTACCCAATGTGAAGGAGACGCTCCATTGGCTTGAAAATAAAAGGTAATTAATTGATCAAATAGATAAGAGCTGTTCCTGCATTGTGGCCTTGGCAGATGGCACGCAACCAGTAATACTATCTCTAGAGAGCTGGTAAAGTGATATACAGAGACACAGAGAGAAATTTTACCAGTAAGACCAGAGGAAAAAAGGAAATGAAATATATTTTCTTCCTGTTTTGAAACTGGAATATTTTCTCCTACAACTCTCTCCTTTTTTCTAGAACCCAAAAGAGTCAAGCAAGCATCTTGGGAGGAATGACATCCTTTTTTTTAGAGAAGTTTGAATGCTATTTCCAAACCATACATTCCACTGGTCCAATCTATATATATAACTTTGTACAGTTTCCATTAATGTCTGGGGTTTTAGAATGACCGCTGATACCATGCAGAGCCATAAGCTTACATTATTAAGCAGTAAGAATATCAAGAGAAGTTGTTGAACACACTTTCAATATTTGCTTCAATGAGAAAAGAAAAATGAAATTATTTCCATTTACTTCTAGCACACTTTATTTCAGTATACACTTATTTGATTAGAGGCATTCTTCTGCCATCTGTGTGCTCCATCCCTTTTGCTCTTTGGCAGTTTTTGTGGCATGGTGGAGGAGAAAATTTCCTATTGTCTAAAGCACTACATACATATTATGTATTGCATATAATAGTTTATCATAACACATTGTATTCACACTATCTTTTCTTCCTCTTTTTGTCATACTTTTTCTCATTCACCTTATTTTTCTTCTCCTGTTTTTATTAGTAACAATAGTATTAGAAATTGTACTAGTAGCAGTAGCACCAGTGGTGCATTCTACTTATTGAGTGATGACTACATGTTAGGTGGTGTGTACTTGCCACCTTCTGTACATTGTGTATGATCCTAAAAATGGTCTCTACAAAGATATTCTTCCTACTACAGGGTACAAAGAGAGGAAAGAATGGTTGTCACAAAATTAAAATTGGAGGCCTCTCTGCATTGAGTTATTCTAGAAGTCAGGGTAGAATCAAAGCTAAAATTCACAATTTGTAAAGTTAGGAGAACTGGCCTCAATGGATATGAAGAGAAACAAAAGAAACTTTTGTTTTTTGTATACTAAATTGGAAGAATGAACCCAGAATATTTTCCATATGCAAATAATAATAAACATTTCCCATTTGTGTAACTTAGGGATAAGTATATTAAATCAAGTCAGAGTATGAGCCAAGAGTTTATGGCTATCATCTTATATAGACAATATCATTAACTCATGAGTTAATTTAAAAATTATTATTACCAAATTTTTGCCTTGATAAATAATTATTTAAAAATTTTTATTAGAAGTTATGTGCTGCATCTCTTCCTCAGATTATCTTCTTCATTGGTGTTCTATTATCTAGATAAAAAAATGATAATTAGTAATTATAGTCTGTCTTAAGAGTGTACTTTAAAACTTCAAGTGTAAGTGGTTGTAAATGTTTAATGTGTAATTATAATGTGAGAATAAATTAATAACCCAGAAAAATAAAAGTGGTGACTGGCATGTTTTCCTTCAATATTTATTATTTGTCTTCTAATAGACACTGAGCCAGAAATGTGAAATTGGTACTCAAAGCAATGCATTGAGCCTAAAGGGATTTCTTATACTTGATTACCAAATTATATTTATAGCTTCTTCCAATAAGGAGAATATAGCATATACTTGACACATAATTGATATTCAACATATACTGATGAATTAGTGATGGGCAACATAGACTACTGGTTACCTTGTATTTAATATACAAAGCATTTTCTTGTATGTAGGAAATGATGCCCAAAATCTTGAAGGATACAAAGATATTTACAAGGGACAGGCATTTTCACTGTCTAAAAGAAAAATAATAGTACTAGAGAATTATACAGACAGCTTGAGATAATTGACTCTAAGATCTCTCTATGAGAAATATATTATTGCTTTAAAATATCCAGCTAATTTATTAAATCATGCAATTTGTTTTGCACATATAGCTACATTGTTTACTAAATTGGAAGAATGAACCCAGAATAAACAATGGTGATCCATTAAATTTGAAGGAGTCTTAGTAAGGTGCACATTACATGATATTCTAATTTTATATACTTTAAAGTTTCTTTTTAAGAAAAAATAAGTGACAGTTTCAGGATTTGGGAACTTGACTAGACAAACCTAGTCATTTGTCAAAATTCAACAATAAAAAAGCTTATTTGGTGCAATTGCATTCATACTCATTTTACTTTCTGCCTTTGAATAAGTAAATTTTTGTAACTTGAGTTGACATTTTTAACAGTTTCTTTAAATATTTAAAAATAATTTTATTTAAATTTACTGGTTCAATATTAGCTAAATACAGAAATAAGTTCCTGACATTGACTTGTATCTTTTTTCTTACCTGAAATCCTTTTACAAATTCATACCTACTCATGAAATACTTATAAAATTTGTTTGCATTAGGAATTGGAAATGAGGTAGCCAAATATATAATAAAATAATTTGATATTTTTAATTCCTGAGTTTGGCAAATAAATAAATAAATAAATAAGGTTAGGGTTATTGTTCAGAGAACTGTACTTCACTGAGTTTTTGAAAAATATTCAATTCCTGCTTTGTGAGAGCAGAAACACTCTTTGTGAAGCTCTTCTCTGATCCAGAATTAATTTGCTCACCAGTGGTCAATTATTTTACATAATTTAAAAGGAAGTGAGAGAAAAATTGCTGAGACAATGTATACACTAAGTAGTTTATTAATGAATGAGTATCTCCCCCGCCCCTCGCCAATCCCAATAAATAACCCTGTGCAGATTTGCTTTTTATTTTATTTTATTTTTTTTTAAATATTAACAGTTTATTAAACATGCATGTTCTTCTAAATCTTTTTTTTTTTTTAATATTTTTATTGAGGTATTATATGTGTACATATCTTACTATTACCACCCCCCACCCCACACCCACACATGCCCTCCCCCCCCAGAGTTTTGCGTCCATTGTTTATGCTTATATGCATGCATACAAGTCCTTCGTTTGATTTCATAACTCCCCCACCTTTCCCAAACTTTCCCCCTGTACTTTGAAAGTCTGTTTGATGCTTTACTGTCTCTGTATCTATCTTTTTGTTCACCACTTTATAATGTTCTTTACTATCCCTAAATGAGTGAGATCATGTGGTATTTTTCTTTCATTGACTGGCTTATTTCACTTAGCATAATGTTCTCCAATTCCATCCAGGTTGCTGCAAATGATGAGAATTCCTTCTTTTTATGGCAGCATAGTATTCCATTGTGTAGATGTACCACAGTTTTCCGATCCAGTCATCTGCTGATGGGCACCTAGGCTGTTTCCAAGTCTTAGCTATTGTAAATTGTGCTGCTATGAACATAGTGGTGCATATATCCTTTCTGATTGGTGTTTCTAGTTTCTTCGGATATATTCCCAGGAGTGGGATTACTGGGTCAAATGGGAGTTCCATTTTCAGTTTTTTGAGGAAACTCCATACTGTTCTCCACAGTGGCTGCACCAGTCTGCATTCCCACCAGCAGTGCACGAGGGTTCCTTTTTCTCCGCATCCTCGCCAACACTTGTCGTTTGTTGATTTGTTGATGATAGCCATTCTGACAGGTGTGAGATGGTACCTCATTGTTGTTTTGATTTGCATCTCTCGGATAATAAGTGACTTTGAACATGTTTTCATGTGTCTCTTGGCCTTCCTTCTGTCTTCTTTTGAAAATATTCTGTTTAGGTCTGTTGCCCATTTTTTTATTGGATCATTTATCTTCCTCTTATTGAGTTGCATAAGCTGCCTGTAGATGTTGGAGATTAAACCTTTATCAGTGATAGCATTTGCAAATATGTTTTCCCATGCAGTGGGCTTTCTTGTTGTTTTGTTGATGGTTTCTTTTGCTGTAAAAAAGCTTTTTATTTTGATGTAGTCCCATTTGTTAATTTTCTCTTTAGCTTCCATTGCCCTAGGGGCAGTATCAGTGAAGAAGTTCTTGTGGCATATGTCTGAGATTTTGTTGCCTGTGGATTCCTCTAGTATTTTTATGGTTTCCCGTCTTATGTTTAAGTCCTGTATCCATTTTGAATTTATTTTTGTGTATGGTGTAAGTTGGTGATCTAGTTTCATTTTTTTGCATGTATCTGTCCAGTTTTCCCAACACCATTTATTGAAGAGACTGTCTTGACTCCATTGTATGTTCATGCCTCCTTTGTCAAATATTAATTGAGCATAGTGGTTTGGGTCGATATCTGGGTTCTCTATTCTGTTCCATTGATCAATATGTCTGTTCTTGTGCCAGTACCAGGCTGTTTTGAGAACAGTGGCTTTGTAATACAGCTTGAAATCTGGTATTGAGATCCCACCTACTTTATTCTTCTTTCTGAGGATTGCTGAGGCTAGTCGGGGTCTTTTTTTATTCCAGATGAATTTTTGGAGAGTTCTTTCTAGGTCTGTGAAATATGCTGTTGGTATTTTGATGGGGAGTGCATTGAATCTGTAGATTGCTTTGGGTAGTATGGACATTTTAATGATGTTGATTCTACCAATCCAGGAACATGGTATGTTCTTCCATCTGTTTACTTCTTCCTCTATCTCTTTTTTCAGTGTCCTGTAGTTTTCTGCGTATAGGTCTTTTACCTCCTTAGTTAAGTTTATTCCTAGGTATCTTAATTTTTTTGGTGCGATGGTAAATGGGATTGCTTTTTTAGTCTCTCTTTCTGTAAGTTCATTATTGGTGTATAGAAAAGCCATAGATTTCTTGGCGTTAATTTTGTATCCCGCTACATTGCCGAATTCATTTATTAAGTCTATTAGTTTTTTGATGGAATCTTTTGGGTTTTTTATGTACAATATCATGTCATCTGCAAATAAGGACAGCTTCACTTCTTCTTTTCCAATTTGGATGCCTCTTATTTCTTCTTCTTGCCTAATTGCGATAGCTAATACTTCCAGTACTATGTCAAACAGGAGTGGTGAGAGTGGGCATCCCTGTCTTGTTCCTGTTCTTAGGGGAAATGGTTTTAGTTTTTGCCCATTGAGTATGATGTTTGCTGTGGGTTTATCATAAATAGCTTTTATTATGTTGAGGTATGAGCCTTCTATTCCCACCTTGTTGAGAGTTTTTATCAAGAAAGGGTGTTGGATTTTGTCAAATGCTTTTTCTGCATCTATTGATATGACTATGTGATTTTTATCTCTCAATTTGTTTATGTGATGTATCACGTTTATTGATTTGCGGATATTGTACCATCCTTGCATTCCTGGAATAAATCCTACTTGGTCATGGTGTATGATCTTTCTGATGTACTGCTGGAGCCGATTTGCTAGAATTTTGTTGAGGATTTTGGCATCAATGTTCATGAGGGATATTGGCCTGTAATTCTCTTTCATTGAGTTGTCTTTATCTGGTTTTGGTATTAGGGTGATGCTGGCTTCATAGAAGGAGCCTGGAATTGTTCCTTCCTCTTGAATTTTTTGGAATAGTCTGAGGAGGATAGGTTTTAGTTCTTCCTTGAAAGTTTGATAAAACTCTCCTGTGAAGCCATCTGGCCCCGGGCTTTTGTTTGCCGGAAGCTTTTTGATGACTGCTTCAATTTCTTCCATAGTTACTGGCATGTTGAGCTGTTTAGAATCTTCCTGATTGAGTTTTGGAAGGTTGTATTTTTCTAGGAATATGTCGATTTCCTCTAGGTTGTCCAGTTTGTTGGAATAGAGTTGTTCGTAGTATTTTGTAACAATCCTTTGTATTTCGTCGGGGTCTGTTGTTATTTCACCTCTTTCATTTCTGATTTTGTTTATTTGGGTCCTCTCTCTTTGCTTCTTGGTGAGCCTGGCTAGAGGTCCATCAATCTTGTTTATCCTTTCAAAGAACCAGCTCTTGGTTTTGTTGATCTTTTGTATTGTTTCTTTGGTCTCTATGTCGTTTATCTCCGCTCTGATCTTTATTATTTCTTTCCTTCTGCTTACACTGGGCTTATCTTGTTGCTCTCTCTCTAACTCTTTGAGTTGTTGGGTTAGGTAATTTATTACCATTGTTTCTTGTTTTTTGAAGTAGGCTTGTAGAGCTATGAACTTCCCTCTCAGGACTGCTTTCATTGTGTCCCATAGATTTTGGATTGTTGTGTTTTCATTGTCGTTTGTTTCCATGATGTTTTTTATTTCTTCCTTGATGTCTTTGGTAACCCAGTCATGGTTTAATAACATGCTGTTTAGTCTCCAAGTGTTTGATTTCTTTGGGTTGTTTTTATTGTAGTTGATTTCCAGTTTTATGCCACTGTGATCTGAGAAGATACTTGATATGATTTCTATCTTCTTGAATTTGGAGAGACTTTGCCTATGTCCTAACATATGGTCTATCTTTGAAAATGACCCATGTGCACTTGAGAAGAATGTATATTCTGTGGCTCTGGGGTGAAATGTTCTGAAGATGTCGATTAATTCCATCTGTTCTAGTGAGTCATTTAGGATTGATGTTTCTTTGCTGGTTTTTTGTTTAGAGGATTTGTCCAATGGTGATAGTGGGGTATTGAAGTCTCCTACTATGATTGTATTACTGTCAATCTCTTCTTTGATATCTTCCAGGAGTTTTTTAATGTATCTTGGTGCTCCTGTATTGGGTGCATATATGTTTACCAGAGTTATTTCTTCTTGTTGGATTTCTCCCTTTAGTATTATGAAGTGGCCTTCATTATCTCTTGTTATGTCCTTCACTTTGAGATCTAATTTGTCAGATATAAGTATTGCAACCCCAGCTTTTTTTTCATTTCCATTTGCCTGGAAAACCTTTTTCCATCCCTTTACTCTCAGTCTGTATGCATCCTTTTTTTTGAGGTGGGTTTCCTGTAGACAGCAGATATCTGGGTTTTGTTTTCTTATCCAGTCTGTTACCCTGTGTCTTTTGATTGGGGCATTCAATCCATTTACATTTAAAGTTATTATTGATAGGTACTTATTTGACGCCATTTTTATTCTATACCCCTGTGTACCTTCTTTGCTTCCTATTTCTTTCTTTCTTTTTTTTTTTTTTACAGCAGACCCTTTAGCATTTCTTTCATTGCTGGTTTGGTGGTGATAAACTCCCTTAGTCCTTTTTTGTCTCTGAAGCTCCTGATTTCACCTTCAATTTTGATTGATAACCTTGCTGGGTACAGTATTCTTGGATTTAGACCCTTCCTTTGCATGACTTGGTATATTTCATTCCATTCCCTTCTGGCCTGATGAGTTTCTGTTGAGAAATCAGTTGCTAGTCTGATGGGGGTTCCTTTGTATGTAACTGTCTGTCTCTCTCTGGCCGCTTGTAAGATTCTTACTTTGTCGTTGGTGTTTGCCAACTTAACTATAATGTGCCTTGGCGTCAGTCTTTTGGGGTTCATTTTGCTTGGAACTCTGTGAGCTTCTTGGATTTGTGTGGGTTTTTTCTTCCCTATATCAGGGAAGTTTTCTGTTATTATTTCTTCAAACAGGTTTTCTATTCCTTGCTCAGTTTCCTTTCCTTCTGGCACCCCTATTATCCTGATGTTGTTTTGTTTTGTATTGTCCCGAAGTTCCCTTACGCTCTCCTCAATCTTTCTAATTTTTGTTTCTAGAAGCTGTTGTAATTGGGTATTTTTTTCCATCTTGTCTTCTAGCTCACTTATGCGGTCCTCTGCTTCATCTAGTCTACTCTTGATGCTTTCTATTGAGTTCTTTACAGCAGCGATGTCATTTTTCATTTCTTCTTGGTTCTTCTTCATTTCTTCTTGGTTCTTACTCATATTGTCGAATTTGTCTTCCATCCTTTTCAGCCACTTTATGACCATTTCTCTGAATTCTTTCTCTGATAGGTTGTTTGCCTCTAAATCGTTTACTTCCTTTTCTGGTGATGCCTGCTTCTCTTTCCTGTTTGGGCTGTTTCTTTGTCTCCCCATGGTCTCTCTTCTCCGGATGTCTGGTTATATAGATTTCTCTCTCTGGCGTTGATTTAAAGGTATAAAATACAACACAACCAGGCACAACAGACAAGGCACTGAACAGAATTGTATTCACGATATTAATAACCTCCAATAAAGGTAACCACCAGAGAAAGACAAATTAGGGAATAGGAGTGGAAGAGGGAGAGTAAAAAGAAAGAACAACAACGAAGAAAAAAAAAAAAACAACAAAGAGTGTGAATCTGAACTTGGGAAAAGAGCAGAAAGAAAGAAAAGAAAAAACAGAAAAGAAAAAGAAAAGAAAAAAAAAATAAGAGAGACAAGAATGATACTAAGAGAGAAAAGGGGAACAAACTATATATATGGGGAGTAAACTCCACTAGAACAACCACTATTCCCAGCAAATTCCAGCAACACGAGCCTGGAGATTAATACAAACTGCAACAGCAGCTAATATCAAGTGAGGCAAGGGAAAACAAAAGTAAAAAACAAACAAAAACAAAGCAAACAAAAGAACCAACCAAACCAACAAAAAGAATAATCAAAACAATCTCATAAAAAAGCATAAAAATTCAATCTAATCAACATTCAAGCAAACAACAACAAAAGGCCCGAGAGAAAAATAATTTTTTAAAGGTAGCGTAGAGAGAGGTTTGTATGGATTTGGAGCAGGGGGTTGGGAATTAGATATATAAGTAGGGTGAAGTTTTAGCAGGGAGTAAACTGAAAAAGTAGGGAAAATCTAAAGCCAGAAAGGGTTAAGATAAACTGGGGACCAAAAGGGGAAAGGTTAGGAGGAGAGTGATGGCATAATTTTAGCTTTGAGATAGGGTAAAGCGATTGTAAGGGAAAGATGCAAATCGAATGTAGGACACTAATCCAAAAATAAAAGAAAGGGAAAATCTAATGACATTAAAAAAAAAAAAAAAGTAAAATAATAGTAATAATAGTGCTGATTGAAAATAAAAATGTAATAATTAAAAAGGTGAAAATCAAGTGAGGAAAAAGAAAAAAATATTAGTTTCTTAAGTAAAAGATGCAAAAAATGAAAATAAAAAAATATGAGAATAAAAAAATTAAAAAATTGAAAAAAGAATTGAAAATTAAAAAATAGGAAGACTAAAATGTGCAGTAGCGGCTGTCATTCACTTCCTCTATTATTCTGTTTGGTATGCCTTTTTCCCAGTCTGGGCGGTATTTCAGTTCAGCTTCATTCCAGGGCTCCTCAGTGTTGGAAGCCAGTCCTGCTTTTTAAGCCAGCCCTGTCTTAATTTCTCGTATTTATTTTTGATTACACCAGAGACAATTAGCGTTTCAGCCCCTGGTTGGCAGTGTTTCTGAATTGACTTCCGGGCCTCTCTAGCTCTTTTTTCTTTTTTTTTCCCCCCTTCTATGGCACTCACTACCAGTTTGTGGAGGTGTGCGCCTCAGAGCTGCCTCTCTGATGGTCACACGCAGCTCTGGTCCCCAGGTTCCGAAAAAACACCTTCCCCCTGCAGTCTTTCAGGGTTTCCACCTGGGTTTACCTCTGTATTGGGCTTAGCAATCAGAGTCGGAAAGAGCCCAGGTGTGCGGACCGTGGGTCTGTGCCCCAGACTAAGGAGCCTGCACTCCTTTGAAAATTCTTAGTCTGACCCTCCTCGTCAGATTAAAATGAGTTGCTTTCAAGAGGTCACTTCTGTTCGCAGCTCAGAAGACCCCCCTCCTCATTCACGGATCACGGCAGTTCCAACTGCCGCCGATTTTTCTAGGCACAGACCTCCCGGCTCCTGCCGGTCCTGCGGCTGCCGCACTTCCCTCACCCAGCGCTTCCCTCACCCACCGCGGGGATTAGAAACCGCAGCTTATTTCAGACAAAATCTGACCTTTCCGTGGTGCAGTGAAGAGTTTCTTTGAATCCGAGTGTTTGCGCTGATAGGGGACCGGTGGTCTGGTGCTCCCAGCAGTTCAGTGTTTGCAGTTGTCGCGGAAAGTCAGGTTTCCACTAAAATCCTCCTTTCCTTGCAAGATGGCGAGGCGCCCGGCGAGCCCGCAGCTCCAGGAGGGGACCCAGCCCCTGTGGGTGCTGCGAGGTCAGAGGAACACTGCCCAGCACTCCCCCGCCTTCTCCTGGAGTGTGCAGATTTGCTTTTTAGGATCTTAAAAGACATTTTCATCTGAAGCATATTTCTTTAAAAAATGATCAAACCATTAATGATCATCATTCATCAGCTTACACCTTACATATTACGAATGCAAATATTTTCTCAAGGTCACCTTTTAATTATCTCCCTCTAGGACCTTGCATTTTAAAAAAGGTATTCCATCAAACTACGTTTGTGTTTTAATTAATTTCCTTCCTTTTACTTATCAAACACATATGGCCAATCAAAAATAGTAAATTATTATTCCAGTGAAAAGCAAAACAACAACCAAGAAGCCAAAACCAACATTTTAATTGACTTAGGTAGGTCTTCATTAGAGTATTTGAGACTCTTTAATACATAGAACATACTAATTAGTATAATTTTGGAGACATTAATAGTGAACTTTTCTTCCCTTTGATCTACCTTCTCTATAACTGCCAGAATATCATATTTACCATGAAACTTCTCTGCAAAAATCCTTCAGTGGGTCTCTATTTCTTCCAGGAGTAAGACCAAGCTAATTAACATGATTTTAAGAGCAGCCATATCCTAGCCCATCCCTCATCTTCTACCATTGCTTGAGTTATAATATACTAGAGACCCAGTGCATGAAAACTCATGCACTGGAGGGGGTCGTCCCTTAGCCCGGCGTGCCCCTTCTCACAGTCTGGGAGCCCCCAGGGGTGGGAGGCAACCCAGAAATCAGGGAAAGGTGATACCCCATCACACCTCTGCTGCTGCCACTGCTGGCAGTGCAAGCCTTGGCTGGCCCTGGTTACTGAGCCTTGGGTAGCCCTGGGTGGCTGGGCAGCCACCATCTGGGGCTTGTCTGTTCCTTGGGCCAGCCTTGGGCAGCTGGGGGGCTGAGGGCAGGTCTGGCCATGTTGCACGACTGCCACCCCTTCACCCCCTGCGGGGCTGAAAGGACTGAAGGACTCCAGGGGAGCCGAGGGGACTGGGCACCACCATCTTTGTGATGGTGTGATGGTCAATTTGCATATTCCCTCTTTATTAGCTAGGATGTTCCAGTGAATCTAAATAATTGGTTTTCCAATCCACAGTTAACTTTCCAACATTCTCTGCAAACACACATACCAGTGATGTATGTGTATTTCCCACCAGTCAAATTCCTTCTTATAACCCAACATTCAGCTTAGAAACCTCTTTTGAACTTTTCAACAAGTCTTTGGCAACTCACGTGTCTGTATTAATTTATTCCATGCATGAAGCTGTCTGCCTCTCTAGGTGTTTAACTCTTTGAGCAGTGGGTCTATGTTCAAAGAATCCTGCATCTATTGAGATCCATCCAGTGCCATGCACAGATAATAAAGGACAGGACTGGAGATGAACTCTAGGCTAGCAGGAAAGGCACTGTTGGGAAAGATAAAAGAGTAAAAAGTAGAGTTCATCTATTTAGCTTTCTTTATTCATATGCCAGTGAATGCACAGGAGGGCCTTCCTGGTTATGATTTGAGCTACATAAAAGAAGAGTTCAAAGTCAATTGGCTTCTGCTACACTTTTACCTCACCTCATCCACTGGGAAAAGGTGGCAATTGTTCCTACAGAAAACCAGAACAATATCCAGTATCCTTGCTGTTTGTATTTTCCACATACAAAATTTATAAGTTCTGAAGCTTAAAGCAATTAATGGAGGCCCCTGGATTTTACTGATTTCCAAGCATGCAGTGATGTTTGGAAGTTATGCTCTCTTCCTGGAGTACTGGAATATGGATACCCTAAACCAGAGAATTCTCAAGCTGGTGGAACCTTAAGAAATCTAGACAGCAATTCTTTATTTTACAGATAAAGAAATGCTTATTTATCTACCATCCATTTCATGGTTGAACATGCCAAGAAAATGCCTGGTGCTATGACAAAACTCAGTAAACATGCTCTTCATTGCCGGGTGGACAGTCCAGTTAGAAATAATGACATTGATATGATAATTACACAAGTAAAATGAAATTTGGGCCCAAAGAGGTGAGTTGATTTAAAGTTGCATGCACAGATAATTTGTGGTTGACCTAAAATTTAGGGTAGAAATGAGTTATCCTAACTTCTGTCCTTAGTTCTTTCTAAAATTAATAGTTTAAAAGTCTCATAAACTTGAGAATGATATATGAATATTTTAATTATATCATTGTTACCCTCTGGTTTTTGCTTTTTTGTTGGTAGAATATTAAATCAATATTTACTACAATATATCTAAAATTTTAGTTCAGTTTATTTTTCATACACTCATAATTCCTTTGGCAGAAAGGATGGTACAATGATAAAGAAAACAGGTTTTCAGGAGAAAGACAACTTGAATCACAAATGCAGCCCACCACTTACAAGAAATACAACTTCAGATAAAGTAACTGATTTTTCTAAGGCTCAGTTTCCTTGGCTGTGAGATGGGCATGGCAGGGTTCCCCTATATAAGGCTTTTGAAGGGATTAAATAAGACACTGAATGTGATACAACTAACATAATAAAAATTTAAAATGTCTATTTTTGTCATTTTCTCATGAAGAGCCCTTCTACCTTTGTAGTATAGCTTGTGATCCAGAGAGCATTGCCAATGACGTAGCCTTTCACAAAAGACCCTGGAGTTCATTCAGCTTGTAAAATAAAAATCCTTCACTCTATATTCAAGTTGTTTCCTCAACTTGCAGTGGTCTTTTATCTGTCTTTTCCCTCTCGGAGTCCTTATGATTTTTCAGTTTTCATCTCAACTTCACTTTCATTAAGAAGCTTTCATTGAGACTTCATTGACATATCTAATCTCCCCTTTCTTTCCTTTTCCATAGTAGTTTGCTCTTATCACTTTTAGATCACTTATTCCATCATCCTGATTTTCAAATGAATACTTGTCTGTCTTCCCATAATATGATGAGATCATATGGGGAATGGTTAGCACAATTTTGTACATAGTAGGTTCTTAACAAGAAGTCTGTTGAACTAAACTGAATAGAAAAATGAGGAGCTTCTCTATCATTGGGACTCATCTTAATTTTGAAATCATATTCCATCAAGTAAAGTCAAATCTATAAACTGAAATCAGCAGATGTGGTGATTAAGGTATTTGAGCACATTGAGGAATATCATAATTCGAGAAAATTGTAGAGGAAGCAATTTTCTTGACTGGAGAGCAATGATAAATTCACTCAGATTTAATTGATAGGGCTAAAGAAATACTCCTTGAATGAGTAAGTACTCAAGGGGGAAACGAAGAACTTGAATTATACAACCTTTGTATGTGACACTATATTTAAAAAATAATAGCTAGTACTTAGTAAGTAAAGAAAATTGGAGCTTCATTCATTCGTCCATTATTTTCAACTATTTATTGAACCTTTAGCAAGACTCTAGAATCTGAAAGATGATTAATACTATACCCTCCAATGTCTCAAAATTGTTAAAATATGGTAAACACACTAGGCTTGTTGATTCAAATGTTTAATCTTGATTTTAATTAAAAATAAATTTTGATATTTATTAAAGAAACATTTTAATTCTACTAAATCTTCTGTGGAAATGTGCATATTTTCTACAGATTTTGAAATTATTGTTTCTTATTTTCATATATATATATATATATATATATATATATATATATATCCTCTCTGCTTCTTTTTTAGGGGGGTTGTATTTTATGAGGGCTATACTCTGGGGGGCTGGGGCATGAAATTTCACTGTACTTTGAGTTGAACCAGTGATGGAGAAATGGCTATCACATTACAATCATAAAGCCACTTCTTTTTTTTTTTTTTTTTTTCTTCTACCTGTGCCTTTTAACCTGTTTAGTGGAGTATTTCCTGGCCCTTGGATAAAATCTATGGCAAGTTACACTGAGTTTACAAATAAGTATCTAAAATAAAAATAAAAAAAGATATGCCTAAGCCATGGTAATTATGAAAACCCAACATTTTATTCTGAGTTAAGCATCTCTGTTGCCTCCACTTGCTACTGCTTAAGGTCAGAAGCCTGAACCAGAGAATGGGGTGTGTCTTCCTCTCTATTCCTGCTCCTTGATGACTCTGATCCTCCTTCCCCACTTGCTAAGTGTGTTCTTCTGTTCTTTGTGGGCGGCCTGACTCCCCTAACTGCAGCTTCAGCTCCTTCAGCCAGCAGGTTATACTTCTCACTTTTGCATACAAGGGTTTCACTTTGGCCTCCGTTTGAAAAAAATTAACTTACTCTGGCACAAGCCTGCTTGGGTAAACTTTCTTTTCAGCTGATCCAGATCAACATCCCTACCATAAATTCCATACCCGTTCTCCTGGGACTCCTCACCCCTGCTCCTCTATCAGTAGAAGTGCAGTTACTGTCCAGGACAACATCCTGCCCCTCTGCTGGCATCAGTTGGTGGTTGCCTGTGCCTTTTTCCTACAGTGCAGAGGGAGCTCCAAGGTAAGCATATCAAGCTCTTCAAGTTCACTCTTTGCAGCTCCTCAGATGGACTAGCAATGAGGCAAAGCATCCAACTTCTCTCCTCCATGGGGACAGGAGGAAAAATGCATCAACTAATACCCTTTTCCATAGAAATTCTCCTCAAAGTACATTTTTCACAAATCAATTTCTTTTTCTATGTGGTCAGTATATGGATAGGAATCACAAACCAACTTTTTGGTTGTTTTCTTGGCAAGTTTTACAAGCTCCTCTTGGAATTGTTTTGTTCTTGGTCTTATGTACAAAAGACAAATTCATATAAATATCTTATTTTTAAAAAATCCTGTACCATTTTTTTTTTCATTTTAACTGATTTGTTTGTAGTATGTTACCAAATGTGATGTTTGTTATATATTTCAGATAGATAACTTTCATAATTAATTAAAATTTGTTGAATTAAATTAAGTACTAGTACCTATCTGTGCTATGCACTCTTTTTGATGCTGGAGATATAATGATAAAAATAAAGGTCTCTGTCTGACATTGCAGTTGGGGGTGGTCATAATTTTAAAATAAATACAGTTGATAAGTTCTACGATTTCAAAAGTTGATAAGTTCTATGCAATAATAACACATGGTGACTGGGATTTGAAATTATATGAGTTGGGGTAGAAAAGGCTTCTCTATAGAAATGGTATATAAGTTGGATTATAAAACAGAGCTAGATCCTCATCAATATCTCTCCCTCTCCCTTACTCTCTCTCTCTAAATCAATGAAAACATTTATTTATTAATTTAAATATATTCTTATTGATTTCAGAGAGGAAGGGAGAGGGAGAGAGAGATAGAAACATCAATGGTGACAGAGAATCATTGGCCAGCTGCTTCCTGCTGGGGATGAGCCCACAACCCGGGTATGTACCCTGACCTGGAATCCAATCATGACCTCCTGGTTCATAGGATGATGCTCAACCACTGAGCCACACTGGGCAATAAAAACATATTTTAAAAAAATACAACTATTGAGATAGTTAAAGCAAGAAATGTTAGTGGCTCAAACAGAGCTACTGGTAGTGGAGATGGAGAAAACTAGTATGTAATTTGGGGAGTGGGGAGAAATCCTGCCAAATAGGATGATTCAATAGCAAATCTTTTACATGTG
Organism: Eptesicus fuscus; assembly: GCF_027574615.1. Lineage (NCBI taxonomy): Eukaryota > Metazoa > Chordata > Mammalia > Chiroptera > Vespertilionidae > Eptesicus > Eptesicus fuscus. The sequence goes on from NC_072475.1 coordinate 33,866,517, forward strand.
GGCACTTCCTAGTCTTTCTCTGAATTTTTACTACCTAATCATTCTATTTTTCAATACAAACTTGTTATTCAAAAATTTCTTAAGAGATAGTGACCCTTGTTTCTGGTATGACACAAGAGGAAGGTAGGAGGATATGTATAGGTTTACATAACTGTTCTAACTTTGATACCTCACGTATCTACACCGTGGATTCTCTGGACTCCTTTCTGCTTCTGATCCTCTCTTGGACCTCTCTGGTCTTCTTTCTACTTTTTGACTTCTGGCCCTCTCCTGAATCCACCTATGGTGGTAGTTTTTTTTTTTTTTTTTTTTTTTTGTGAGCATTTTGATGGTGGTTTATCTGTTCAATACAATCTTATTTGTTCTCCAGCTTTCTGGGATTCCTTGATGTTACTGAGTACTTCAGGAGTCGTATTTATATTTTGAGCTAGAATTTTTAGAAATGTGGTGAGTGAGAGAGACTCTATATTTTTTCAGATCAACTCTATATCATGGACTCCTATGACACTAACTCTCAATACACACACACACACACACACACACACACACACACACACACACACATTGAAAATGACTTATTTTAATTTAACATATAGTGCTTATCTTATAGTGCTTGTCCTTATTGCTATAATATTTAAACACATTCAAATATTTTAGTTCTTTTAATGTATTATCTGTTAATTTTGAATATTTTTCAGATATTAACATACTTTTCATACTTCTGTTAACATTTGGTGCTCAACATTTAGTTGAGTCTTCCTCAGGTATGGAAAATGTTTAAACTTTCATCAGTGTATCAAATTAATGTAGACATTCTTAAGTCAATAAAATAGATTTTCCTTCCTAAATTTCCCATTTTCTTTCATTAAAATTAAAATTAATGTAACTTAATATGCTTGTAATTTCTATTATAAGAAATAATGTGTTTACTATATCTGTATTGAACTTGCAACACATAAAAAGTAAAATTGCAAGGAGATAACTCTTTAAAATATGAGTCACTATTATATATATTCAAATTAAATAATTTAGATTATTTTATTAAAAAAATAAATAAATAATTCAGATTATTTTATGGTGACATCCTTCATTACTCTGATATTACCAGTTTTAAAATACATGTTTCTTCTTGTGTGCTTTTAATCTGTCAATGGGATGTCCTGTTATACCTTACAATGTTGGTCTTTGGATTTGAACAGAACTGGATTTGAATCCTAGCTCTGCCACTCTGTGATGTGGGGTAAAGTACTAATTTCTCTGATATTCATTTTTTTTTCCAATCATGTAATTGGGATTATGCCTTCAACATGTAGTTGTGTAAATTTACAATGGAACATATTTAAAGCTCCTTTCAGAGTTCCTGTTTTCAATAAACATCCATTACCATTGTTCCCCTTACTGATTCTATGTTGGGTTTCCATTTAGGCATCAGCACTTATTAGTAGTATAATGTCGGATGAGCAACTTAATATTTCTGACAGCATAGAATTTTGGTGTTAATTACCTATGAGAGTGCACACTGAAGTACCATGCAAACAATAAAGCATTTTATAACTGCAAAGTGTGAAAAACAGAACTGGAATGACACTTTTTATTAATTAGGACATCAAAAAATACACCACCATGCCATAGCTACAGAACAAAGGGAAAGGTAAAAAAGAGAGGCAGCAATCATGAAGCAAAACTACACAACACTGAGGATAAAAGTGGACAATAATTATAGACACTATCCAGATATGAAAATATCAACCCTTGTCTATCTACTTCAGATTTTTTTGCTGGAGTTTTTTCTTGTGCATTGTAGTCACTTTCTAGCAGCATCAGCTTGTCTCTTCAACCAATATTGTTTCCATGGGTTCTCTCTTCTTCACTTCCTTACAAAAATGCCCCCATGAAAAGGTCTCATTTATATTTTTCTTTAAGTTCCTTGACCATATATCCCAAATGAGTACAATCCTATCGAATAAAAGAGAAACATGCAAATTGACTATACCTCTGCTATGCCCACAAGCCACACCCACCAGCCAATCAGGAGTGAATATGCAAATTAACCCAACAAATATGGCGGTGGCCATGGAGCTGGAGCAAGCAGGAGGCTTGGGTTGCCTCTGGTGATGCAGGAACCCAAGCTTCCCGCCCGCCCTGGCCGGCCTTGCCTCTGCTCAAGGCTACAAAGTTTCAATTATAGAAGATAAATAAATCCCAACAAAAATGGCAGCAGCCACAGAGCTGGAGCCAGCTGGAGGCTTAGGTTGCCCCTGGCGATGGAGGAAGCCAAGCTTCCAGGCCACCCTGGCCTCCTCTGGCCTCTGCTACAAAGTTTCAATTATAGAAGATAAATAAATCCCAGATACCAGGGCCTCCGCTTGGGTTGCTGGGGGGTGTGGCCGGCCTGCAAACCACCACAGGCCCCTGGCCCAGGCTGCCTCATGCCCCAAAGGAACCCCCACCCTGATCTGAGACACCCTTCAGGGAAAACCAGCCAGCCCCCACCCATGAACCAGGCCTCTATCCAATCTAATAAAAGAATAATATGCAAATTGACTGTCGCTCCAACACACAAGATGGCTGCCTCCATGTGGTCAAAGATGGCTGCTCCCATGTGGACACAAGATGGCCACCACAAGATGGCCAGCAGGGGAGGGCAGTTGGGAGGGAGCAGGCCCGCAAGAGAGGGCAGTTGTGGGCGATCAGGCCACCAGGGAAGGGCAGTTGGGAGAGACCAAGCCTGCAAGGGAGGGCAGTTGGGGGCGATCAAGCCTGCAGGGGAGAGCAGTGAGGGGTGACCAAGCTGCCAGAGGAGGGAAGTTGGGGGCGACCAGACCTGCAAGGAAGGGCAGTTGGGGAGGACCCAGGCCTGCAGTGGAGAGCAGTTGGGGGGGACCAGGCCTGCTGGGGAGGGCAGTTCGGGGCAATCAGGCTGGCAGGGGAGCAGTTAGGCATCAATCAGCTGGCAGGAGAGTGGTTAAGGGGTGATCAGGCTGGCAGGCAGAAGTGGTTAGGGGCAATCAGGAAGGCAGGCAGGAGAGCAGGTGGGAGCCAGCAGTCCTGGATTGTGAGAGGGCCTAAATGGGCAGTCAGACATCCCTCGAGGGGTCCCAGATTGGAGAGGGTGCAGGCTGGGCTGAGGGACACACACCCCCATGCACAAATTTCATGCACCAGGCTGCTAGTTCTAAATAATTACAAATTCTTACAATATTTAGATACCAAACAAGAATACTTGCTTAGAAATTGTCATGTTTTACTGCACTCTGTGGTTTGAAAACTATATCAACTGGTTTTAAGGAACCCCTAAGATAAATATAAACAATATCACAATAAATAGAATTTAATTAATATGGATTAGATGAAGAGTGGTAAGATGCAGTCACCATAGCTTGTTTAAATGATAATTATGGCTTTGTTCCTCTCTTATTTTTAATATTTAACATTATTAGTTATTTGAAAAGATTTAGTCTTCTTACTGTTAATAAATATAATCAATTAAAATTGATGTTCAGTCTTCTCTAGTGTTGACAACCTCATACAGATGTGATTACTCCAGCAATGTGAAGGAATATACTTAGTTGATGTCCCTCATCAATTGCCTTTGAGTATCACATTTTCAGTATTTTAAATGTGAGGTATGGAAAACAATTAAATGATTAAATTTCCTCATATTTTATCACTCCTGATGGGAAGTCACATTCTTATGGAAGCCATTGTTATGTGTTTATTTTCCTCTATGAGCAAAAATAATAAGGGTGGCTCTAGAGTGATTCCTAAACAAGAGTGACTGATTTTGCCAAGTTAGATGCAGACACCTCTGTGATCCTTTTTTTTTTATGATTCATTGAAAAATAACTCTTGTACAGAGGATGGATAGATGGATATTGATAGCAGTGGAATAGATATTTATAGGACAACATCAAGTGAACACAAAGCAAATTTTTGGCCCTAACTTCATTATTGACATTTTTATCTTCCAAGCAACAAAATTGTGTAGACTATGTAGGTGCTGATTAACCTAATTAAAAAAAAATAAACTTGGTCAAAATGGAATATTTATATAACTTGGAAAACAATAGTAGTAATTAAAACAATAAGCTCTGTAACACTGCTTTCAGTTCTCCACTCATTGGCTGGGGCAAATTACTTAATCTTTCTATGGGTAACAGTTTACTCATCTATGAAATAGAGGTGATAATAATACCTACCTCATAGACTTACTGTATATAATAAGTGAGTCTATTCACCAAAGGTTGTTTTCCCAGTACCCAGAATATTAGTAGATAATAAATTTTGTCTTTATTAGATTTCATTACAACCAGAAGACAGGACTTTGAATATCTAAAGTAGTGGTCTTGTGGATTCTGTGAGTGAATCTTCATAAATAAGTGGTAGGCTCTCCCCCGAAATACTGAAATGACAGCTTTGGAAGAGCATTTACTACTCTTTTCCAAATTCCATGCTCATCTGAAATGGTTCATCCAACTATTCCAGGTATCTATCATACATAAAAATCTAGCACATTTGTGATTGATAATGAGAATAATTATTTTATAAACAACCAATGCTCCGGTGGATATAATATTCCTAAGGAGTATAATCCTATGAAGTATTAGTAAAATTTACTTTTTTATCGAGGGGTTGAATTTTTATCCTTGGTTTCTGAAAGGGCATTCTTGATATAGAGGCTGGGGTTGTTAGCATGTATTTTAAAATAGCATGACATTTGTTTAGTGTCCATTATTATCTTTTTTGATCTGTGATTATACATTTATATTTACATTTATTAATCTCTTGACCATTTGGGTCCTTTATCTCTTCTAGTTCTAGGAATCTCTTATTTAATTGAAATTAAACTAAATTGCACCCCCCCACACACACACACACATCACAAAAAATACCTCTGTATCCCTATTATTATTGAAAAATAAGAAAAATGGAAAATATGCAGTCTTGGAAAATATGCATAGACTTTATTAGGCATGGTTTTAGGAAACGAGTAAATTTTTGTGCCAGTGTATCTAAGTATAGATGGCTCTTGCTGGCAGAAGATAAGGGTAGAAGGAAGCCAATAAACTTGCTATCTTTCCCCTAAAAGTATGTGAATAGTATAGCATATTGCTCTTGTAAATAAACTTTTGTCATCATTCTCCACTAATATGTGTTTCCTTTTGTTTATATGCCTTGAGGTTGTTATATAAAGACAATATTTGACCTCTGTATTTCTTGTAGAAAAAATAATACATTGCTATTGAGTGGATTTTGTTTCTGTCTTTCTTTTCTTAACAATAAAGTGAATGTTCCAAAAATGGATGACAGAAATCAATTTTAACTAGCATTTGATGTTATTATCAATAAGCAACTTAAATCACTTCATGCCCGTTCAGTATAGAAGCAACAGTAGAATTTAGGATTATACATTACAAAGAATAATATGAGTAAGTAATTGATGTGATCAAAGATTATGATATAATTTAATAACTTAAAATGGTAAAATTATTCTTAAGGAGTGGAAGTAAACATGAGATTATGCAATTTAATTTGCATTCCTAATACACCTCTGGTATAATAAACAATTAAGATGAGTGGGTTAGCATCATATTTAATGTTTTAGTCATTAAAATATCAAATATTTTTATGATAAGAATATTTCTTAAGTAAGAGTTAATCATACTTGATGAATTCTACATCAATATTCTGTGGAAATAAGTAGTAGGATTGTAGAAACAGAATTTTGATAAACTGGAAAACTTTGAGTGTAGCTTTTCCAGTTAAATAGATATTAGTTCAAAAATTTATTTTAAGCATTTTTATAGTCTCCTAGAATATATTACTTGATTTTTTCTATCATAGTGAATGTACTGTATTGAACACAGACTATATATTTTTGGTTTTATATTTTTACTTTATATATGATTTCTAAAAAGCCTCAGAATTAACATTCTGAATATCAATTACTAATATGCCATATGGTACCTATAACTATATAGGTAGAAGATTTAGGTGAATCTATAGAAGGCATCCAGTTTAGGTAAAATATAATTTTTTGATTCAAGTAAATTCTCTTAATATTTGTTACTCCATTCTCATTTATTTAACAAACCTTTACTGAGTTCCAAAATGTGCCAAACCCTGGACAGTAACTACAGCTATAAAGATTAATTGTGCATGGTATTTCTCCTTCAGATGCTCAAAATCTATTGGAGAAAATAGAGGAGCACATAGACAACCGAAAGCCGTGTGACAGATATGATTAATGTGGTTTGAACTAACTGTTATGGAGCATAAGATAAATCTGCATATTACAAAAATGATAAAATTAAGCTGATTGCATTTCCATTAAGTAGATTTTGAAAAGAGTTGTCAGCTGTATAGATCCTATATAGTGGGTAACAAAAGTTAAAGATGAGTTGCAGAATGTGGACTGAAATAACAAAAAATATTTTACTAGTTTTCCTTCATCAGCTTCTATTTTTGCAAGGTTATATAAAATGTTCATAAATTGACTTGATTTTACAACTTCCTTTAACTGTTTTTTGTGTTTTTTTTTCCATTTCTGTCAGCTCTTTATTTTTATTTATTTTTTGCCAAAAATTTCTACCCATTGACCTACAAGGTCTGTGAGTCAGGGAATTAAAATACATGAATAGAATTTCAAAATCACATGCATAAAAATGCTACACATTTTCTAGACAGCTGTCCATGGAATATATCATTTGTTCTTTGAAAAGTCCATATTTAAACTTTAAGTTGACACTTTGTCCTTAATTCATGCTACAATGCTTCTAACTTTCCTACCTTTCCTACATCATAATGTGAGTTAAAGAATGTATTAATCTACACTTGCTATTGCTGTCACTTGGTTCATATATTCAAGGATGACTCTTACACGTGTATGCATATATTTATTGGAATCATAAATGGGTTAAATATCATACTTATGTCCAAAATATGAATTTAAAAACAGGCTCAATCTTTTACCAACTGAAATAATTACTACAGTAAATGCAAATAGCTAGAAAATTTCAATGGTTCAGAGAACATTTCATGAACTATACACACTTTGGAATTGCCCATCAGCATCTTCAATGTCAAGTGCACTGGTAATCAAGACAATAGCCTGTGTCTTTCTAATCCAACCAGAATGTCATTCTAAAATTCTATTAGAATGACATTTTATTAATGAGGTAACATTTAATACATTTATCCTTGTACAATTTAAGCTCCCCAATAGCATTATAGTTGATTGGAAAAAATCAAACATTTATTCAAAAGGTCAATAGAGGTTTTGTCACATGTAAGCTCAAAGCACCATAGAGCAAGAAGCCACCTAAGATAAGCAGATATTTAAAAGTGTATCTAGAGTATTTACTTGATTTGTCCCAAGTTTAGCAGCAAGTTAAAATTTCTGACCATATGATATTTTAAGTGATAAAAATAATGTTTTAAATAATTATAAAAATAATCATGTTTTCATGATTAAAAAATTAAAACATTGAGTAGAATGTAAGTGAAAAGGTAAAAATTCATCCTGTTTCTCCATATCACATCCTATACTCCCTAGAGAAAACAATTTAAAATAGTTTATTGGATATCCATTTAGGAAATGTCTATGTACTAGTATATTTAAACATGTGTGTTTAATCCTTTTATGTACATACTAGAGGCCCAGTACATGACATTCGTGCACTGGGAGGGAGGTCCCACAGCCCGGCCTGCACCTTCTTGCAGTCTGGGACCCCTCAAAGGATGTCCAACTGCTGGCTTAGGCCCACTCCCCAGTGGATATCCCCCGAGGGTTCCTTAGCACGGCTGCAGAGGTGAGAGAGGCTCCCGCCACCACTGCTGCTCTTGCCAGCCATGAGCCCGGCTTCTGGCTGAGCAGCGCTACCACGGGGTGTGGTGGGGGGAGCGCTGCTCAGCCAGAAGCAGGGCTCACAGCTCCTTAGTGCTGCCTTGGAGGTGGGAGAGGCTTCCGTCACCGCTGTGCTCGCCATCCAGGAGCCTGGCTTCTGGGAGTGCATTGTGGGAGTGCACTGACCACCAGGGGTCAGCTCCTGTGTTGAGCTTCTGCCCCCTGGTGATCAGTGCACATCATAGCGACCAGTTGTTCCGTCATTTGGTCAATTTGCATATTAGCCTTTTATTATATAGGATGGGATGATGCTTTTTATATTGTTCTGAAATTTGCCTTTTTTATTTAATAATATACAGTATTAGATAACTTTATTATCAGAACATAGTGATCTATCTAATTCATATTAACAAATTCATGAAGCTGAATTGGTTCAATGTTATGGATGGGGATAAACTTTGATGGATATTTTAGTTGCCATTTTGGTTTTTTATCATTCCCAGTTTTGGGATTGACTTAATGACTACTTTGTTATCAAAGCCACTGGTTCATTTCTCGGTTTGAGGGTAGGTTATGTTGTTCTCCATGAAGAATATTGGATCAAACATGAGCAATAGAGTTGCCACAACTAGTTAGAGATGTATTTTGGACAGGAGGGGTTACCTTCCAATGTTTTTGTGGTTATATTTACAACATGGATTATATTTATAAAACAGAAATATCAGGCCTTGACTTACACAGTGGTTGGGAGAATATAGTGAAGTAGTATAGGTTGAAGTCTTTTGAAATATTATTTTAAACTAGAGGCCGGGTGCATGGATTTGTGCACTGGTGGGGTCCAGCCAGCCCGCCCCAATGGGGGTCATCGGGGGCGGGCCGGCTTGGGTAAGGGACCACACGTGGTTTCCCGAGCGACCGCACCCCTGATCATGGTGAGGGAGCCCGCTCGGGGGTGGGGCAGGCCAGGGGGTGGGGCCACGGGCATTCTGGTCATTCTGCTGTTCAGTCTATTTGCATATTGCTCTTTTATTATACAGGATGTAAAATAGTTTCAGCACCCATGCTCTTGGTAGAATCATAAACCACTAGCTCAAACCTGGGCGATGTTAAATGGAAAAGGAAACTTGGTAACTTTATTTTATTAGACTTTACTTAATCTGAGATTTAAGGAAAGTTTGAGATCTCACTGGGCACCTGGCAAGACAGAGTAGGTAAATCTGCCTTCTTGCTCCTTTAGTTACTGTTAGTACAACTGGCCTTGTGAGCCCCACAGAACCAGTCCTACTGTCAGAGAGGCTTCTGAGGTTTTAAGTTACTTTTTTCTACTCTACTGTATCTTGTGCATAGGGAGGAGGAAGGCAAATCAGACACAGAATCAAGTTGTGTTGTCATGGAGCAATTAGGGAAGACAGGGTGTGGAAGACCTAAATAGGATCAAGTATATACAGCAACATCATTCCTCATAGGCACTCAAATGTTAATTACCTAGAATCATAGAGATAAGTAAATTAATTACAATGTAGTAAGGGCACCAGGTAATATAATTATGGTAAAAACAAGTTGCCAGCATGGTACTTTGTTTTACTATAAAACTACAAATATTTATTGAAAGAAAAAATTGAGTTTGTGCATGTGCACTTATGTATGTGTTTGCATGCGTTTGTGTTGGTAAACTGATAAGATGGTAGATCTGAACACTTCATATTTTCAAAAAGTTCACTTTCTCTTAAAAGTTCCAATTTTATGAACATTTTAATTTCAGGGAATTTTGTTCCTTGGTGTAAATAATAAATTAATTGTAGGTATTTTATCTATTTGTTGCATCCCTCAGCCAGCCCCTGGGGGAAGTGGAGCGGGAATAGGTGTGGCCAGGCAGTTTGTATTGTGTGCTCCAAGCTTTCCTAATCTCTTTTCTTTGCTCTGTTCCTCATACCCATGAATTAAAATTGCTATGTGAATTTTTTAAAATAGCCTTTTGTTTTGTTAATACACTTCAATTTTCCACCCTCTTTTTAAGTATTCAAAATTAACTACATTTCTATTTTTTTAATTTGATACTACTCTGCAGCTATAAAAAATGATAAGGAAAATTTTCATATACTTATATAGAAAGATCTCCCAGACAATATGGTTAGGCAGAAAAAACAAGGGGAAAAAACAGTGAATTTAGAATGTTATATTTTATGTGAAAAAAATAGAAGAAATAGAAATACATATAATTTATAATGTATTGTGTCTATATAAATAATTTTCATGAATTTAATAGATAATATGCAAAGGACACAGAAAATCAAAGAGTTGTTACCTGTATAGGATTGTGGGGAAGAGGCAGGAACCAGGAAGCCAAGGGTGAATGGGATAGAACCGTGACTTTTCAGTGAATCTGAATATTCATTGATTTGATTTTTAACTTTTTGAATAAATTCAAAACATATGGTTAAATTAATAATGGTTTAAATCCATAATTGAGGTAGCAAAATGCATTGGAAACATTAAGCTTCCAAACTATAAGCTTGAGGGATGTGGGTTTCTGTTGTACATTTGCCACCATTGCCTGTAACTTAGGACAAGTGATCAGACTCAACCTTCCTGGACTCAGTGTTCTCACCTGTGGGTAAATAGTTATTTAACCTACAATTGTTTTACTATTTACTTCCAGATAAGAGGTCACAGTAGATCTGATCATTCCCCACATGTCATTTCGAACTATATTTCATTGATCTAAGGTTGCATTTAATATGGAGCTATTGCATTAGTTCCATAGGCCACTGAAAATATGGGAACATATGTTCTAATATATTTTCCATCCAAGAAGTTGTCATAATACTTCTTTGAAGAGGTCTGTTTTATAATGTTCCTCTAGCATTATTTTTTAAAGGTAGGGACATTGTGTGAAATAATCGCTCTTAAAAATGTTTGACTATTTAGCAGGACTTTAAGTTTTCAACAAAATTTTAAGCCTAGAAATAGGCCCTGGTAAGAGTAATGTATATAATTTATGGAGCACCAACTACATGCTTTGGAAATGTACTAGGAACATTATGTCTGTAATTTTCTCACCAATCCAACAAAAGGTGATTTTATCCTCATTTTCACTTAAGAGACATTTAGATCATGGAAGATATATTCTAAGTGTAAAACTTGAGTGTCAACAGAATGCATTAGGAAAGGTAGGGAAAATGCATATTAATGTCTCTCCATGGGATATGTTAGCTGTAGCCCTGTTTGGAGGCAATAAAGGGCTAGATCATTTCCTTGAGTCTTTTCACTGACATACTGGGTCTGAGAGAGAGTGTATATCATGGGAGCTTCTCTTGTCTGTCTATTCTCCCACAGGCATGCTCAACAGAGAGACATAAAGAGAAAAGTAGACACACTGAGACATGCACACCTAGTGATACCCACATAAATGGGAGCAAGCAAGAAAGAAAGGCACAGACACAGGCCGTACCCAGAGGCAGAAAACAAGAGTGAAGGAGGGAGATACACACAAGGGTATATGCTGAAACAGAAACACATGCCGTCAGAAACACAAACCCAGAGACGTCCATTGTGAAGACTCTGCTACAGCGATGATCAGGGTGGCACACAGAGGGAAATACACAAAGATACAGATAGAACGGACACAGGGTGTCAAAGACACTCAGAGGCAGAAAAAGAGAGACTCATGAATGGAGACACAGAAATATATACACGCCTGGTCAGAGAGACGCACAAGGCAGAAGCATGCAAACAAGCAGCGAGACATAATTGGGTAGAGTCTTGTACATTTAGAGCCACTTACACACAAAACAAAATGAATGCCATGTAACTCCACAAGAATAAAACATATGCTTAACTAGACAGAAAAATTCACACACAAAGAACTACACACTCAAAGGCAGATTTGACAGCCATACACACAAACAAGGAGAGAGACATAGATTCCCCATAGCCTCAAGACAAAAAGAATAAGACTTCAGTTCTCACTAAAGTTCAAAGCTTCCTTGCTTTCCTGGCTCTTGCACTAGGCAGGGGACCAAGAATTTCTGTTTCCCAAGCCACAGATGGTGCCACTACCCTTGGATCAATGTTCTATGTTCTTATTGCGTTTTATACTTCTGTTTATTTCATTGTGTTCTAGGGGAAATATTTCTCTCATTCTTGGACATTTATCCCCCGTGGATATATTGTGATAAATTGTGCATCTTTCTTCCATTATATTTCTTAATTTTCTTAGAAGTATGGCCTGAAATGCATCAGGTTGGGCTCATTGCTTTGTCTAAACATGATTTATTCCTGCCAGCCTTAGTTTGACTAAAGCCTGGTATGACAAATATATAAAGTTAATAAGGTAAATATTCTTGGTAATATATGAACCTCGAAGAATCTAAAATATATTTTAAGTATTAAATACATATTTAACCAATATGGTGTGAGGTATTTTGAGATAGAAATGATGTCTTGACTATATTTCTGAATATGAAAGTAAAAAACTCCAGCCAATTAATACTTTTAATGGCACATATATGTTTGTTATATGAGTATGCATGAGTTTTATATATGATACATTTTATACATATGTGTATATATGTATATATATGTACTTACCTATTTACTTATCTATCATCTATTTAAAGTACTTTCAAAAATAAGGTGCTCAGCATTGTCTTTCAGTGAGAAAGAACCATTCAAGTTGAACATGCAGCCACACAAACATTTCTAGCTGATGTGTGTCATAGCCTAGCCTGTATTCAATGTGGTCAATTTTATGTATTTATGTACAACTTTGCATTTTACTGCCCAGTGAGAGTTAAAGTAGGAAAAGAGTCAAGAGCCCCCAAGTAGGAAAATAGTCCAGATTCCAAGTTTTCTTGCAAGTGTGCTCAAAAGACCTTATTCATCATTAAATTACTGAATTCTGGGCTGACCTTGAGCAATCTCAGAAGAAAAGGAGGTAGAAATTGCCATTTTTAATAGGCTCTCTAGGTATTTTTATATGCACAGTCATGTTGAAGAAGCCCTGTCTAGAGAACAAAATTTTATTGATTTTCTCACAGGGATTAATTCTGAAAATACGTTCAAACACAGAGGCAGGGAGATGTCAAGAAATTATTCTAGCTATGGATTTTGTACATTGAAATTGTCCTGAATATTCCTATCTATTCAGTTTTCTTTCTTCCTTATTTTTTTAAATGCTGAACCATTTTAGTCTCTATGTTCCTGTTCTAGTGTGAATTTTCTTGCTGCCCTTCTTAATAAGCAATATCTAGAATAATTAAGCTGCATGCAGAAACAAATTTATACTCTACTTAAATAAAAAAATGTTGAAAATCATTCATTCTCAGTGAAAAGTTATCTTTAGGTGAATCACAAAAGATAAAAGTATCCTAATTTAATGCAATTAAAACATTAGATACTATTTTAAGACATGTATCAGAAAAGGTTAATTTTAATACCGAATAAATACAAATGCATTCATGTTCAAAGTAAAAAATACATAGGAATAGTAACTTAGAAAACACATATTGGGGTATTTATTCTCTTATAAGAGGAATTTATCCAAGTAACTCATCACAGGATGCCAACATTGCAGCCTCTCTTCGTGTATTTAAAATGTACAAACATTGATTCATGAGCAAATTTTTGAAACACATATTTTGCCTAAAGTCAATTGCATATTTTTATTGCCTTACATTTTAATATAGCTGTTTCTAGCTTGCTATATTGAAATAAAAATTCTGTAATATTCAGGACACGGCTGTTTATCTAAATGTGAAATATTTCACAAAATCAACTGTGATTACCATCTATTTTGAAAACAAACTGCTTTTGTAAAAAACACAAGAGACTAAAAGTTAAAGCATTTTGGTTTATATTGATAAAGATGTTTTTTTTTCCTCAAAGCCAACAGCAAAATGTTAGCATTAAATATGTTATCTTTGATAAATATTATTATTCTGTACTATGTTACAAAAAGTTGCTTGATTCGGGGCATTTTAATAGCTTAAAGGGAAGAATGAAAATGCAGGGAAGGAGAAAATCAATAAAGCATGGGGACTTTTATCCCATATTGATTCTTGTAATCCAGCAACCATTAAATACTTGAGAGATAAGCCTCTTTAAGATGCCATGTTTATATTTTGAAGATCAAATCCCTTAATTTTGCTCATGGGTTTCCCAAAACACATTCATGCACAACATAGAATGTAAGCTTTCCATGGCCATGTTTCCCATTGCAGATGTTTTTAAACTGAGCATCTGAAAAGCACATTATGAGTGGGGTTGCTTCTTGCAGTGCTGGTGAACATAGACACTTGTTAAACAGCACCAAATTTGTGAAAATAAAGCTAGAACATCAAAGTTGGTAGCCATGGAAATAGCAAAAATTCTTTAATATTCAAATGATTTAAAAGTATAACTTTAGCCCTAGCCAGTTTGGATCAATGGATAGAGTGTTGGCCTGAAGACTGAAAGATCCAGGGCTCAATTTTGGTCAAGGGCATGTGCTTGGCACATGCCTGGGTTGCATGCCTGATCCCCAGTGGGGTGTGTGCAGGAGGCAGCTGATCAATGATTGTCTCTCATCATTGATATTTCTCTCTCTCTCTCCCTCTCCCTTCCTCTCTGAAATATATATATATATATATATATATATATATATATATATATATATATATTTATATATACATATATATTTAATATATATAATATATACACACACACACATTTTTATAGATATATATATAATATATATTAAAATATTAAAAAGTATAATTTTAATCCAGAGTATCATTTTTACCTTTCCATAAAAAAGTTTGTCATTTTAACTGGATAAAGTATTAGAAATGAATGCTAGCTTGTCCCAAACCTGTCAACTCTCTCTTTAATGAGTATTATTGTAATGGAAGCAAAGAATTGCTGTGACATTTTGCTTTTGAATTTTCTGCTTTTTTTCTAATGCAAAAAAACTCAGACTTGACATTTTGCCAAAGAATAAAAAGTGATTTTAATCTCATTTGCTTGTAATCCATTTAAAATCTATAATGACTAAATATTAAATAAGCAAAGGTTTTATTAAATACATTCAAGATCTGCACTTTGTAAAAGATACTAAAAAATACCTTTTTTCTCCTGCACTTGTTCTAATATCAATTAATATAGTTTTTTTAATATGTCATTTAATGTTTCAGTAATACTTAATATTTATGTGTTCTTTCTTTTTTATTAAGTTAGTTGGGGTGGCATTGGTTAACAGGATCATATAGGTTTCAATGTACATTTCTATGATCAATGATCTGTATCATTTTCTTAAAATATGCCAGACACTGTTTTAAGAGCTCTGCATATATTATCTATCACCTTTAATCTCATAAATAATGCTATGAGCTTGATATTATTTCTCTCCCCAATTTACAGATGGATAAATTGAGGGTCAAGAGTGTTAAGTAATTTGACAAAAAGCTGACAGCAGGTAGGATAGTAGACCCAGCTGAAACATCAGATATCTGATTCCAGAATCTGTATTCTTGATTGGCACATGAGGAAGTAAGAGGATTTTAATTTGTATATGTGGATTTTTCTCTTTAAGATAATACAAATACTCTTCTTTATGTCATAGCCATGACCTTTGCAATTAGTAGTCCTCACTGTCTCTACCTCACTTATTAATGCTTTAATAAGATAAAGCTTCCACATTCCATGTGAAAAACCTTTTTCAGTGTGCTCACACTCAATTATTTGATTCAACAACAATCTTCCAAGGTCACTAGAAGACATTGTCTCTTCCTTTTGGAGCTCAGGCTCCCGCTCCCAAAGGTGCCCAGGCCCCCTTGAAGGCTCCATAGTAGAGGCCTCTATCTGCCAACGTGAGGACGGAAGGACTGGTGGGACCCCTGGGCTGCTGTCTGCAGGGTGCTAGTGTCCTCCTGTGCTGTTTGTACAAATAAACCTGCAGCAGGATCTGTCTGTAAAAAAAAAAAAAAAGGGAGAGAGAGAAGAAAGGAAGATTCAGAGAATGAAGTGGCTTGAGCAATGCCATACAGATTATCACCTAGTTAAATGGCAAAGTTCAAGCTAGAACCCAGGCTTTCGGTTGCTACTTGGGTCTCTTTCACCAGAGAACTTGACAGCTGTCATTTGGAGATGAGCCATCTCACTCCTCTGAGGCTTCTTGTGGGAGCGACTGCAGCACACCTTCACCATCTGGGCCCTACCATGGCTTCTACCCCTGAGGATAAGTAACAATCTCAGCTTCAAATCTGGCTATCTCCATTTGAATAGATCATGTTTTCTGCCTTCTTCCAGACTGCCTCATCCCCAGAAGCTAATCCTGTCCCGCTTACTCAGCGTTTCTGAGTAGGACTTAGACAGGACATCTATAAGAGTCTTTCCTTTCACAGAGCACAGTACTCACAACGCGCATCCCCCCCCACACTATTTTTTACATCTTGTGTACACAAGACTGTTTCTCTTTCCTCATACCACAGAAGTTACCAGCACATCTTGTCTCTAATTCCCTACATTAGTAATTGTTACTTTTTTTTTTTTATCATTTCAATGCACCTAAGGTCATGTAATAAATGAGCAGCAGTTGGCTCTGAGTAGTTATGGAACCCAATATATATATTTGTAAATATCCCATTGAGACCCTCTTGGATCATTACTGCTATTCTATTGATCTTCATAAAAGCAATTTTGTGATATATATATGTGCATATATATATGCATATATATGCATATATATATATGCACAATTTTGTGATATATATATATGCATAATATATATATATTATTTCCTGTGGGCACACAGAATAGTATTTTTTTTAAATAACTTTATTTTATTGATTTCAGAGAGGAAGGGAGAGAGATAGAGAGATAGAAACATCAATGATGACAGAGAATCATTGATTGGCTGCCTCCTGCACGCCCCCTACTGAGGGGGATCGAGCCCTCAACCCAGGCATGTGCCCTTGGCTGGAAACGAACCTGGGACCCTTTAGTCCACAGGTCAATGCTCTCTCTGCTGAGCCAAACTGGCCAGGGCCAGAATAGTCTTGATGGTATGAATTTTAGAATAATACAGTACTGGGTTCACTCCCTGGCCTCCCTTCTTATTAGAAAGAAGATATTGGAAAAATTCATCAGTTTTCTAAGGCCCAGACTCTCCTCCCAACTCACCTTATGTGCAGTAATAATAATCCTTGGATTTGGAACAGTTTTGAGGAGTCAATGAGGTAATCCATATGGAGTGGTTAGCATAGCATCAGGTTGTTGTTTTTTAACAAGTTTATTTACCTCTATTCCCAAACTATTAAATGAAGATAATACAACCTACATCATAACAATACTTTGCTTGAACATTTACATTGTTTCAAATATACTATATGATAAACTGACTAGTTTAGTTCTTACAATGACTTTATAAGGAGGTGCCATTATTAATATCTTTATTTTACAAACAAGAAAATGGAAGCTAAGAGAAATTAAGATCATAGAGCTTCTAAGTAGCAGGGCAGGATTTGAAAGCAGGTAGCATAGTTTTAGAACCTACACTTTTAATCACTATGCTGTATTGTTTGGCTTAGCTTAACAATTAAAAACATATGAAAATCTATTATGTGTAAGTTAGACACATAAAACAGATGCTCAATTTATGATGCATTTTAAAAAAAGCTCTTTCTGCCTGGCCAGCATGGCTCAGTGGTTGAGCATCGACCTATAAACCAGGAGGTCACGGTTCGATACCCGGTCGGGGCATATGCCTGGGTTGTGGGCTCGATCTCCAGTGTGGGGCATGAAGGAGGTAGCCAATCAATGATTCTCTCTCATCATTGATGTTTCTCTCTCTTTTTCCCTTTCCCTCTCTCTCTGAAATCATTAAAAAATATATTTAAAAAAATAAATAATTAGAAAAGCTCTTTCTGCCAGATTGTCAAAATATGAAGCTATGTGTAGCTAGCAGGAAAATTTTTCTTGGGTGATGAAGTATTTTAACATAATCTTCCTGAAAAAATGATTGGTGGAAAATAATGTTTACCTAGTGTACTACTGCTGCATGCCTTCTAGGTTGCTTGGTTCTTGGTAGAAGTCATAAGGCTTGCATACTCTTTCCTTCTGACGATGCTCTGCTAAATCCACCTTAACACTTTTCAAGGTGAGTGCGAGATACCATAATTACCTTTCGCCAGTACATTTTGGTGATAGACTATTTGGCAAGAATGTGGACATATTAGAGTCTAATTAAACGGTTCTACTGATTAAGCAATGAGGCCTAGATCAAATATATAAACTCAGTGGACACAATGATAATATCTATGTGTTAGACATTAGTATATATTAAGGGACTCAAATTCAATGATAATGATCATCATTATTATTTTACTCTCTTGATGTAATGGGCACTGTACTAGAGATTTTACATCCATGATCTTGAATCCTTCTGTTAAGTGAGCATTGTCCAAAGGTACATTTCAAACAATTGAGTAATTCTGAGGGTCACATAGCTAGTAGATGGCTGAGTGGGGATGACCTAATTCTAAAGTTCTTTTTCTTTTATTATATACTAGAGGCCCAGTGCACAGCTGGGGTCCCTCCGTGTAGCCTGTGGGAATTGAGCAGAAAACGGCAGTCCAATGCCGCCTGCCGCTCCTGCCTGCCACTCCTGCTCATCCTGGCCCCACTGTGCCTGCTGCCTCGGCTCGGTAGGCTTGCTGCTGCGGCTCCACTGTGGTCTCTGGGCTGCGGCAGCCAGCCGTGAGCCCTGCGTGTGGCACTCATGGGTCAGCTGAGTGGTGCTCCTGCTGTGGGAGCGCCCTGACCACCAGGGGGCAGCTCCTGCATTGAGCGTCTTCCCCCTGGTGGTCAGTGCATGTCATAGCAACCAGTCAACTGTTCATTTGGTCCTTTGGTCGTTCGGTCGCTTAGGCTTTTATATATAGAGATATTATACTAGATAGGAAGGCATTAAGATTTGATTGGAAACAATGCTTAGTGGAGAGGTTAAACATAAACAAAAAATTAACTCAGCTTCTCTATATGTTAAGTAAGCCCTTTACTAGACACTTTTAATTATTATAGCAATATTTCTTTTTTTAGGGGGTGGCATTGTGCTCCTGTGATTCTATGGAGTTAAAAAGCTTGTTGAAGATTATACAACTAGCACATGAAAGAGCCAATATCCAAACCTATATATTCTATTTTCAAACTCATTATAAAACAATCACAGTATTAAGTAGTATGGATATATGTTTTTGAAAATGCATTTTAGAGCCATAGACTTCTGGGTTTTGAAATGTCTTTGAGATTAATCCAGAGGTAATATTAAAAATATAAATTGTCTAGTTAGAACAAATACTTGCCCATACACTGTTGCTGGGTGTTGGGAACCCCCTACTAAGCCAATCATTAACCCTTTTATTTCTTAATTATGCCGTAGTTGAGGGCATCCTGGGGAAGGGCCAAAGCATCTTAGGTGCTAGAGTAGAGGGATTCCAAGGGTTCTGGGCGATAGTTACTTACTAACCTGTACAGAGCATTTCACTATTCCATATATGCTCATACATTAGCCCTACCTATTCTTGTTCTTCTTTTAAATCAGGTTGATTATTTCATTCTTCTCCACTTAAATATTTCACATGCCACTCAGTTTGAGGCTATGCACTACTGACAAAGTGTTTCTCTTATCTGATATTACTTATTTAGTTTAAACTCTCAGATTTTAGTTCTCCCGGATCTGTTGGCTTGTTTGTAAAATTGTTTTTTTTTTTTCTTTTTAAAGATATCTCTATAAATATTTGTTTTTTTTAATTTAAATTTTAACCTCAATGACATCTAAGTGAAATGTTGGTTAGGGGAGTATGAAAGGCTTTATAGTTATAATATACTTATGGTAGACTTATTAGTTTGTGGTTTATTAAAATTTTTTTTTTCTTTTCTCTGCTTGTCTTTTTTTTTGCCATGTGACTTATTAAAAGGGAACTAACTAGACTGAGTGATAAAAACCCCGAGATCTAGACCTAGGTCTGCATTTAACTAGCTTTGGGGCCTGGGCAAAATTAGTTAACACTCTAATTTTGTTTTGAGGACCTATGCAATGGCAGGGTTTGGCAGTCATTCCTTGGGGTCCCTTCTAACTCTAGTTCCCTATGAATCAGGTCACAAAATAACTGACTTCACACATGTTTCTTTAGTGTCTAGTGTAACCTTAATATTGTATCAGGTGAGAGAGAATACAGAATGCTGTCCCCGACAGACTCCAGCCTGTGTGGTAAGAGAATCAGCCCAGGTGGAGTAGCTCATGTAGCAGAAAGAGAAGTGAAACTGCTTCACTGAGGGCCAGCGGTGTTTAGCAAGGAGGGGCACGTGTGAGACTGGAAACTGACAAAAAGTCATCTCAGAGGAACACACACTCACCACTGGTCTAGCACCCCTAGGACTTTAGCATCAGAGGGTCCTTCACTGGCTTATTTCCCCGTGAGACACACTCAAAAAATAAGATCTTAATAACTATTGGTTCAGTTCATTTATCTCATGGAGGTAAAATGTAGTAATAACCGAGATTTAGGATATTTTCACTGTCATTTTTTTTTCTGAACAATATAGAACTACCTCTTGTTCATATACTTAAGACACCAGTTTACGCCAAAACACACACTGGTTCTGCTTTCTTTCACTGTGAAAAAATTTACACATTATTGTAGAGGAGATTCCCTATGCTCATTCACCTTCTTTCCTCCCCTCCAAGGTGAGCCGATTATAAGTAGAAGTTTAAGTAATAAACTCTGTGGGATAAAACATACAAGGCATGACTGTAAGGTCACTTTTTTTTTTTGTGCAACAGTGACAAGGCTCACATGCAAAAAGTTGTATTTTGTTTATTAGGTTTTTTTTCCTCACACGTTTTTGGTGTTTTGGTTAGAACATTTACACTCTACTCTCTTAGAAGCAACCATGAAGCTACTCTAATAATGCAGGCATGTGGTGACAGTGGCCACAGACTAGACTAATAACAGGCTAATAAGAATTGAAGAGTGTGACAGCAACACAAATTTTCTTACAAATTGATGAAATCTGGCTGAGGCCAGAGGGAGGAAGAGGGAATGGTTAAAGATTATTTCCATATTTGGAGTTTGGAAACAGAGGGAGGGATTATACCTCTGAGAGCAAAGCCTGTTTGGAAAGTAAAATTGGCTTTGAGGTAGACAGGACAGGCATTCTTGTTGTACTAAAATGGGGGTAAGATATCCTATATAATAAAGAGGTAATATGCAAATTGACCCTCACACCCTCACAAGATGGCTGCCTATGACCAGGCCAGCAGGGTGGTTAGTGAGGGAGGACCAAATGACTGAACAAGCAGGCTGTGTGGGCCGACCAAGCTGGTAGGGGGGTTAGTGAGGGACTACCAAATGACTGAACAGCAGGATGCGTGGGGTGACCAGGCTGGCGGGGGGGCAGTAAGGGGTGAGCAAGCTGGCGGGAGGGGGGCAGTTGGGGGCAATGAGGTCAGCGGTGGGGGCAGTTAGGGGCAACCAGGCCAGCAGGGGGGCAGTGGGGGCAACTAGGCTGGCAGAGGGTCAGTTGAGGATGACCAGGCAGGCAAGCAGGTGAGCGATTAGAAGCCAGTAGTCCAGGATTGTGAGACGGATGTTAGACTGCTGGGCGGCAGTCTGACATCCCCCAAGGGGTCCCGGGGAGAGGGTGCAGGCTGGGCTGATGGGACCCCTCCCCCCATGCATGAATTTCATACACCGGGCCTCTAGTTCAACTATAAATGGCTTGCAGAATTTCTATATTTGTATGAATATAAGAATAGTTAGGATATGTTCAATATAAGTATGTTAATTCTTAGGCAAAGTTAATTTAACATTAAATACAAAATTAATAGAAAACTTTTTAAATATTTATCAAACTTTTGATGTACTGAAGTCTTAGATTTTACTTTATGGTGATATTAAATTTATTTGTAAACAAATAGAATGAGACATTATAGACTTCTTTTACATCATTTAATTTCTTCTAAGAAGGCTATTTTCCTCTGATGAGAATATAATGCAGGCCTCTGTACAAAATATTCTCAGCTACACTTGTTAATGACTTTGCCTATTTCTGATTTTCTGTTTAAGATTCAGATAGGGCAGTTCGCCAATGTGTGCTTAAACCCTTTAAATGGCTTCTGATTGCTTTTAGGATTAAAACAAAAATCTCCAGGCTAGAGGATCTGCAGGGCCTGATGGATACCTGTCTAGTTCTCTATCTGCATTTCCCACTGGTCTCTATTGTGCTCCCTGTATGGCAGCACACCCACTTCGACCTCATTCTCATTTTAGAGCCTTTCCACATGCTATTCTTTTCAGGGTAGAATCTTCTCACTCAACCTACCACCCTCAGCCTCTTTGCCTGCTTAGTATTGACTTACTCTTCAGTCTTCAGGCCACATTGTACTTATTCCATGAGGACTTCCTAAGCTCAGCAAGGTCTCCTTGTATAGTCTCTCAGAAAACCAAGATTCTTTTCCTTAACAGAATTTGTAAGTCTGTGTTTATGTGTGTGATTATTTATTTAACTAGAGGCCCGGTGCACGAAATTCGTTCATGGGGGAGGGGGATTGTTCCACAACCCAGCCTGCATCCTCTCCAATCTGGGACCCCTTGAGGGATGTCCGATTGCCCGTTTAGGCCTGACCCCTAAACAGGCGGTTGGACATCCCTCTCACAATCCAGAACTGCTGGTTCCCAACTGCCCTCCTCTGCAGGCCTGGTTCCCCCCCAACTGTCCTCCGCTGCAGGCCTGGTCCTCCCCCGCAACTGTCCTCCCCTGCAGGCCTGGGTCCCCCCCAACTGCCCTTCCTTGCTGGCCTGGTCTCCCCCAACTGCTCTCCTCTGCCGGCCTGGTCACCCCCAACTGCCCTTCTTTGCTGGCTTGGTCACCCCTAACTTCCCACAACTGTCCTCCTCTGCAGGCCATCTTGTGGTGGCCATCTTGTGTCCACATGGGGGCAGCCATCTTTGATCACATGGGGGCGGCCATCTTCTGTCTTGGTGAGATGGTCAATTTTCATATTACTCTTTTATTAGATAGGATGTCACTTTCTCTGACAACATTAATTTACATGTGGACAAGGGTCTTGCCTGTTTTGCTCATCATATATCCTGAGCACCTTGCATTTTATATATATATATATATATATCCTCCTATATAATAAAGAGGTAATATGCAAATTGACCCTCTCACCCTTGCACAAGATGACCACCCCCATGTGGTCAAAGATGACCACCACAAGATGGCTGGCAGGGAAGGGTAGTTGTGGGTGATCAGGCCAGCAGGGGAGGGCAGTTGGAAGCAACCAGGCCTACAGGGGAGGGAGGGCAGTTAGTTAGTGGTGATTGGGCTGGCAAGGGAAGACAGTTGGGGGTTACCAGGCTGGCAGGGGAGCACAGTTGGGGGCAATCTGGCCAGCAGGGGAACAGTTAGGCATCGATCAGGCTGGCAGGGGAGTGGTTAGGTAGTGATCAGGCTGGTAGGCAGGCTAGCAGTTGGGAGCCAGCAGTCTTGGATTGTGAGAGGGAGGTCTGACTACTGGCAGTTGGACGTCTCCTGAGGGATCCCAGATTGGAGAGAGTACAGGCTGGGCTGAGGGACACCCCCCCCCCCAGTGCATGAATTTTGTGCACCGGGCCTCTAGTATGTATATGTGTGTGTGTGTGTGTGTGTGTGTGTGTGTGTGTGTGTGTGTGTCTGGATGACTGAATACTGCAGCCATGCCAAAGAGGTTGGACTGTTCAATATTGCTGAGGTATCTCTGAGAATCTGGTGACACTTGTGTCCTCACCACTTTGCAGGTGTATTTCTGGGTAATGTGTGAAGAGCAGTGGATGGTATGCCTTCACAAAGTACTAAAGGGTTTGTACAATGCACAGCACATTGCTCCAGATGAAAAGGGATGGTATTCTGACAATCTTCATGCTGAAAAAATCCTGCATCAGCATTAACTACATCTGCATTAAAAATCAAACATAGTGTTAAAAAAGTAATAAGCTTGTGCAAATTTGGTGATGCTCAGATTAGGGGTTAGCCTTTTAGACTTACTTTTCATCTACCTAATTTTTTTTCTCTCTAGATATTATCACTTTATTCTAGTAGGATTGCTTTTGAATTCAAAGTTTGTTAATCAAGGTAAGTTAATGAAGAAAAAAAAACATGCCTTTCTCATAGGTATAAAGGAGCTCTTTTCCATGTACTTTGCCCAAAAAGATTTCTTGTTCTTTTTTTCTATTTTAATATCAGATTCTCTTTTTCACAAAAGTCATGTTTTAAGTTGTGCTCTGCTTCTGAGGGAATATGGTTTGTGTTTATGTAGGCAGTTTCTTCCAACACACAAAAAACATAGACCATGCCTGCTACATTCATAGTCTTGGTACCTGGTTTTTTCACAGCATGTATACATCTGAAGCATGAGCCTAAACATGCAGCTCACCAAAAGATACTCAAATATTATGAACAACACAGCAGTGCCATTAATAATTGTACAGATATGGGTTCTTTTGAAAACTATCAACTGTTCCAAAGTTTACTTTCAATATCTCATCCACAGCAGTTTGAGACGATATCTTTATTCTATTCTAATGTAGATTTATGACACTACTAAAAAATGTTTTCTTTTTAATTGAAAACATTTAAAAAATATTTTCAGCTTTGATTTACTTTCTATCTGTTTATAAAATTCATAATGTAAGAATTGTGATTACTTTTAGTTAAATCAATACAGTAATATAAAAAGTAATGAGTGTTATTCCAAATCAGTTCATTCACTTATTTCTGTTTTCTCAGAAATTTCAATGGGTAAAATTCAATAGTGTTGCAATGATACCAACTGCTGTGTTATCTAATTTCTTAAAGTCATTTTTTAATGTTTGTCAATTTGGAAAAAAGTAAAATATGATAATATACTGCAATTTTAATAAAAAAATGTATTGAATTGTGGCATTGTCCACCATATGGAGCAGACATAATTAGGTGTTTTGGGAGGGGAGGTTTGTATTCATGATCCTAATTTTATAAACTAAATTTTGTACTAAGAACATCCATGAAAAGATTTCGCCTGGTAGGGGAGGGTGGGGGTAAGGGAGAGAGATCAACCAAAGGACTTGTATGCATGCATATAAGCCTAAACAATAGACACAGACACCAGGGGGGTGAGGGCATGAGTGGGGGGTTGGGGGACAATGGGGGAATAAGGACACATATGTAATACCTTAATCAATATAAAGAAAAAAATAAAAATAAAAGGTAAAATAAATAAAAAAACAACACATTTTGCCTGCTTTCAATTGTTCCAGAATAACAATGGCAACATCCTTAAATTCTTCCATTCTGTGGAAATGGCCTTAGGAATTCTTTAGTCTCAGTTTATCTCAAAGGCTGCTGGGTAAAAAGAGTGGGGAAAGAGGAAGGTAAGGTCATCATTAACCAGGGCTCTCCATCTATCAAGATGGGGCTCACTGGAGCCCGGAGCTCTAAATAATCCCCGAAATTTCAAAGACTTGTTCTCTTAAGGACACATTTCTCATGGCCAGCTTTCTAAGTCAAGATCTAATAATATCCCCAACCTTCTTGCCTCTTGCAGATATGTGTGGCACAAAGTACAGATGATTTCTGCTGAATTGAACCCATAATGAAGGGATTTATAATCAGTTCTAATGTATTTGAGATCTAAAGTATATTAGCCCTTCATCAAAGGGAATGATAAAAAAGCAGCATTAATGTGGGTGGATAGTAATTATTTTGGAGCTCATAATTATTTTTCCGTTAACTACAGAGAAATGCTGATATTTTTATTCTTTTTTTAAAAAATAAAAGGTGCATGGTCAGATTCTGAAATATAAGAATGTCCTTTAGAATGGCCGATACTTTGAATCATGCTTATGTTAATGGAAAAATAACTTTTTTTAAAAAATTTAAATGAGCTCAAAGTTCACAGTTAGGCGTTCCCTTTACTTTCCTTGACCCTGTTGTTTCACCACTGATTCTATTTATTGCCTGGCGAAGAGATAAAATATAGTAATTACTCTCACTCCTTTTTAAACTGACGTGAGGTCTACTTTCCCATTAGCTCTAATGAGAGTTATGTGTGCATTCCTCAAGGAGCACAGACCCTACAGACTTTCAAGGTAGAATAAATCACTTCTACACGCGGGCTTTAGAGGACTTGCTTGCTTTGTACCTTGGTGCTTTAAGTTACTCATTTATTCTGCTGGTATTGAAAGTGCACTATTTGTAGTTTAAAGGAGACATGTGCTGGGGTTGGAGTGTTGTTAACGATTGTTATTTCTGTGGGAGGATAAATGTTTTACCCTTCGGGAAAATCAGGCTGATCGACTTGCAGGAATGAGTGGTCCCTAAAATGCTGTTGCCTCGTATCTTAAGAAAATTAATGACAGTTACCTCTTTCAATATTTTCTTTCTATTGAAACATTTTAACATCAGTAATTATGTCACTTGTAACCATTTAGAATAAAGGAAAAATGAGCTAGAGAGAAGGGCGTTCAAAGCAATGGGTTGTTTTCTTTCCACCCTGGGAATGAGGAATCGAGACCATGTCGGGATCTGTTTCTGTAATTCACTGGCATGTGTCACCTCTATTGAGGCTTCTTCAGAGAAACCAATGTCGTTTCTCAACTGGCAACATGGACCCTCTAAGATATTGATGCTCAGTGCCTTTAGGTATAGAAGATAAGAGAAATGTTTTCTTTCTTTTTATAATTAGCCCTGTTTTTTGTTTTGTTTTGTTTTTCAGGGAACCTTAACAATTCAAATGTGTAAAAAATTATTGATATTAAGAAAAGCCAGTTATGCTGAAATCACAAAGATTGCTAGGACCCGTACTATGGGAACGATTTAATACCACCTAATAAAAAGGCTTTATTTAATACTCAGTAAATGAAATTCTTTAGTTGAGAGAACTTAATTCATTTCTAAGATAATCATGTCCCATCTCTTTGTGATGCTGAAGCAACATCTGCATCGGTTCCTAGGTCTTCAGGTTTCCTACAGTGAAAGGCGTCCTATGCAGCTTGCCCATGTGACGATTATCCCAGAATAGTGAAGAGGCATGCCGCTTCGCGAGCTGGGAAGGTGGTGATAAATATGTAGCAAAAAGCTGGGTGGACCATTCTAGCCATGGAAAAGTCCTCTTTGTATATACAGTACCATTTCTGTGGCTTCTCTGCTTAAGCAGACCGAGAGTCAGAGAGCAACTGAGAACTATCCCATACTCAGACAAGTGGGAGATCATCTATAAAATAAAAGCCTAAGCGACCTTAACGGCAGAATGACCAGAACGACCAGTTGCTATGATACACACTGACCACCAGGGCCAGATGCTCAACGCAGGAGCTGTCCCCTAGCGGTCAGTGCCCTCCCACAGGGGGAGCGCCGCTCAGCCAGAAGCCAGGCTCGTGGCTGGAGAGCCCATTGGTGGTGGCTGGAGCCCCTCCCGCCTCTGCGGCAGCGCTAAGGAGCAGCGAGCTGAGTGGTAAGGAGCAGTGAGCAGGCGGGCAGTAAGGAGCAAGGGGTCCTGGACTGCGAGAGGGCGCAGGCCAGGCGAAGGAACCTCCTTCCCCCTCCCCCAGTGCATGAATTTCATGCTCTGGGCCTCTAGTGGTTTAATAAAAATTATCTTACTATCACATCTTATTTAGACAATGAACTAGTAATTCTATATGTGGGTTACTGGTTCATGGTTATAAACCTAAAGGATTTAGCAAAGAAGTCATGTAAATTATCTTGGGTACCCTAGAAAGGGAAAGAAGGATCCTTCCGAACTGTCCAAAAGAGATATCTTATAAAACCCCACACAAAATGAAGAAAGCAACTTAATTTAATTGGGATAGTTTTTACATGAGATTCAGGGAAAAAAAAAAATTCAACTCACATTAGTAGTTTCTTAATATAGCCAAGAATTAAGCAAATGAAGTAATTTAAATGAATAAAGTAGATAGTGGTTTTGAAGGCAATAAATAATTACTACTATACTTAATCTGTGTTGTTAATCAGTGAATAAAATCATAACTCTTAGATAGAATAGTTGAAATTAGAAATGCAATAAAATTATTTGTTGAAGTATGTTCATTCACTGCTTTATGTAATGATAAAAAAGTAAAAAAAAAACACTTGAGAATATAATTCTTTAAGTCTGGTATTTTGCATGTTCTAAAATTGGAAAATTTTCAAATATAGTTCTGATAACGGCAAATTTTAAAATTAAAATATTTCTGTTTTTCAGAAATGTAGCAACAATGTTACATGAACATCAAATAATACTGAGGGCACTTTTTGCATTTAAACAGGATCAGATTAAAATGTAGAATTCTGTGAATTTGCAACTGTCTATTAACATAAACTTTTGCTTTCATCTTGGTTTTCTCTTAATGGAACGATTGATTGCTTGCAGGAGTGACTCTAAAAGTATATCACATAAATTATTGTGTACAGCTACTCTTAGTGTAGTTGGAATGACCTTGAAACCATGACCTTACAACTGAGGTCATTTCAATTACATTATCAATTTTTCCATTTCCAATCTTTGGATCTTTGCCAATTATTAATATTTTTCAAGGCTGTCTAGCTGAGCTGATGGAACATAACTGAATTAGATCTCATTTTTTTCCTCTGTTTTCTGTGATGGTGTTTTTCATTTTTTGAAGGTTGTGATATTAGATGTAGTTTTAAATTATAAGCATAATGTGTAGTAATCGCTGTATGGACTAGAAATCTTTTTCAAAATGTTTAATAATCCTTTCCTATGAAGTGTGCTTAGAATTAATGCCTGCTTCTTTACTGTTTACATTATTGAAATCAACATATGCCTATCAATCTTTTTTCCCTCCCTTTTCTATGACTTATTTTATGCATGACAAAATTCTCTTGCTTACTGCTATGTGGTTGGCTGTCTAACTTGATTGTCTTGTGTTTGTAATGATTGCTTTTTGCATGAGGATTATGAAATGTCATACAAATTAAATGGTTGCAGAAATAAAAAGAAATGTGGGGCTTCACTTGCTTTTTTTGTGCTGAATATGTCAATTATGTGACATTTAAAATTACTTTTATATGGCCTTCGACTTCCCCTTTGGTGTGCTCCTTCATTCTAGCAAATTAGTATTGTTAAGTACAATAAAACATTTATTAAACATTCACAGTGTTTTAATACAATTATTGTCCTAAGACATGATCTCATTATAAATGACTATGTTGGGCATGAAATTGCACTAGGGCATAATTCCATTATATTTCTGAATAGATTATGAAATGTAAGTCCTGACTCTGAAAGTTACCTTAGTAGCTAACCACTGACTTCCATTGATGGCACCTTTGCCCTACCGAGTGATGAGATTATGTTTCTACATTTGTGCAGTTTGCAAATGTCTTAAATCCATATCTAATATTTAATTAAAACACATGGGGAAATATTTGTTTAATGAAAAGTAATTTTAAAAAGTCACAGTTTTGAATAATGTTTGATATAAAAATGTATAAAACCCAAGTGTTAATGCTCTTACAAAAAAAAAAAAACAGAAGAAAAAGGAAAAAACACTCTAAAAATGTTCATATCTCTGTTTTTCCTAATTTCATAATATATTCCTAAATTAAAGAATGAGTTTAGCCTACTTTTTTTTAATTGTTGTCACCAATTTTATTTAGAAAAGACACTGAATAAATTAAGTTCTTTCAGCTACTAAAACTGTTTACTTTTTTATATGCAATGGGTATTAAAAAATCATCTTCTTTGCTTATGATTTGAGTTTCAAACCATACTGTATTTTTAAAAGCTGGATATATTCACAAATCAAATATTCTACAAGATATTTTGGGGAAAGGGTTTTTTTGGTGTTTTTTTTTCTTAAACAAAATAGATAACTTTAACGTAACCACTTCCCCACATTTTTTTGGAAATATCCTTGAGAATTTTAGTATTTACATTTATTTCCCCCCCCCTCAGTCTTGTTTATTCTTGAATTGTCTTTTTTTTTTCCTTCCATTTCTCCATTCTCAATCCTAGGTCCCCTTACAAAGAAACAGACAGATGATTTAGGTGATAATGACGGTGCTGAAGATGAAGGTATTTTTTCCCACCAAATTTACTTGCATGACAAGGACCTCAGTCACTTTTTCCACCCCTTCCTATTTTTTTACTTCTTGTCTTTTTTTGAAGAGTTGTTTTTAATTCTCGTTTTTGATGTGTTTTGTCTTCTTGCTTGTTGTTGCATATAAATATACATTTTTAATTTTTTTTTAAAAAAAGATGGATGTTGTTTTACATTTTGATACCAACCATTACAATGTTTTAAAAGAGAGGCTTTTTATTTTTGTTTTCTTGAACTGACTTTTGATATGTTTCATTCCGCGTTTTGGCAAATTTGTCCATATTCTTTGAACTAACAATCTTTCCCCCTGTAGTCTCTCTGTGCCCATTTTGCATGTTTTCTAATATATGTCAATATCTTACCCAATTTCAAAATGTGTTTCATTTTTACATTTGATATTTGTTTAAAAAGAACCCCACACCCAGTAAAAGGAAGGACAAAACTAAAAGCTGACATAAAGTGTTTCTTGAGCAATATAGTTTAGATTTATAAAATAGTATTTTCTGTTGATTTGCTTAAATATCACATAAATAAGTGAAATTTTATAGATAAGGAATTACACCTATTCAGATACTGTAGTAAACATTGTAGAACAACTGAAGTACTCTGGTCTCATCAGAGTGAATATACTTTTGGTAGAAATTATAGAGGTTTTTGTTTAAAATTTATTTTTACTGATTTCAGAGAGCAAGGTAGAAGGTGAAGGAGAGAAACATCAATGATGAGAGAGAATCCTTGATTGGCTATCTCCTGCAGGCCCCCTGTTGGATATTGAGCCTGTAAGCCGGTTACGTGCCCTGACTGGGAATCAAACTATGACCTCCTGGTTCTTAGGTCAGTGCTCAACCACTGAGCCACACTGGTCGAGGATATAGAGTTTACTTAAATAAGATTACATGGGTATTCTTTATTTTCAAAGAATAAATGAAAATATTCTGCTTTTCAAAGTATTGCCACCTAAAAGCAATAAAACACTTCATGTTTTATTAATATATTTTTCCCTCTTTCCAACTTTCTTATGACATAGAATTCTGATTTACCCCATAAGTCTAACTATATACCATGTTGACTTGACATTTCTCATCCCATTGTGGACTTTTACATGGTATTAAGTGGAGCATCTAGAAAGGCCCATTGATTCTTTCAGTTCATCTTGGTTCTAATTAGGGCTTATGTGTTTTTGTTTGTTTTTTTAATGCAGTCCTAGCTGTGACTTATATAGAAGTAACTAGAGTAATCCTAGTATTTAAAATAATTCCCAGAATGCTAGTAATTAAATCTCATAGAGAAATTAAGAATATGGTAAGAAAGTTTTTCAAAAATAAAAACCCACAAGCAGGCCCGCAGAAGTGCTAGTTCCATGAATTACAACTACGATTAAATGAATCCTTACTAAACAATTTGAATTGTTTTCATTGAGATATATATATGATAAGCTACTCACAGTAGTAAATTAAATTATAGAGGTGAAGTATTGGAAGCATAAAAATTAAATTGGGTATTAATATTTTTATAATATTTAATACTTATTTTGTCATGGAATTTATGGCATTTTTTTTTTTTAAAAATTGATTTGGTACAAACCCCAACAGTGAATCAAACATTAAATACAAAGCAATCATTAATATTTAAAATAAATCATTGTGCCTGACCACGCATTATCATTTTGAATGCTAAATAGCTAAAAATAAACTTACCAAATTCAAATTGTGATTTTTTTTTAACATGCCATTGGAAATTAGAAGTATTCAAACACTCAGGAATTTTATTGACTTTCAGAATATGTATTGTTGTTGCCAGTACTCTAAAGATGACTGCTTTCAGTTGGGGGCTTTGGAACTTGCTGGACCCTCTAAAAATCCTTAACTCCTAAACATTTGTTATCTAAATAATACCTCTGTATAAGGGACTTTTAGTACGTAGCTTTGTACCAAATTTCCCCAAAGTACTCACAAAGTTAGCATACATTATTTTCCTATTAAAAATATTTTTTGACTGCTGATTTAATGTTTTTTTTTTCTTTTGATAAAAATCAGCATCCAAGTAGGACATTTATATATTTATAAAAGATACTCTGAGTGGCTATAATTGAGCTAAGCCCTCCAAATGTGAGTCTATTTTATAGACTTATTTTGAAGCACATTTAACATTTTAAAATAGTCATTAAAAATATCTTAAGCCCCATTTAATTTGGCTGGCAGTATTCATGTTGAGCACTAAACCAGTCAGTCACAAGAGTTATCAAATCAATAAATATTTTAAATTCTCAGAAGTATAGAATATGGAAGCAATCATTTCAAGTTCAGTCTATTCTTCTCGGTTGTTGTTTTGGATAATTGTTTAGAAGACAAGTAAACAAATTATAATGTCCTTTAGGGTACAGACCTTTGTTGAAAATATGAGTATCTTCTATTTCGTTTCTTTTATAATTATTTTGTAGACATGAGTGTTAACGAAAACCAAGGCCAATTTTTATCTTTATTTTGTTCTAAATATTGAATCAACATTACTGGACATAAAGCAATAAATATAAATTGTTTGATAAACTACTTTCACTTTAGTGAGAAGTTTGTTTACCTGGTCATTTATATGGAATTCTCAATTATTTCTTGACAACTTGACTCCTTTACCTGATTTCTAGGTTCTTATCTCAGCCACTGTATTCAGAGGCTATCTATGCATACTGAGTGGGCCCGCCCCTCATTCATTTAAAATAACCCAAGGCCTCCGTGGAGCACTATTCTTTACTTCCAATTCTCCTTTGCATATTTGCCATTATTATTTTGCCATTGCTAGGCCAAACAATTGTGTCATTTTTAATTTGTGTTTTATAATAACCAAGAGAACTGCATAATTTATAACCTATTTCTATGGTTTCAAAGACAGATCTGAAATGATAAAAATGGGTCAAAGTAACACTATATGTCTATCAATTTATTTTTAGAACTTAATAGTCTTTTTAATTGTGCTAATACCTTAATATTAATATTTTAATATTCAAAGATACTTTTATATCCTACATAGAGCTTTTTAAACATTGCTATTGTTCATTTTTCAGTATTTTTAAATGCAAAATTATATCTTTGATTAAGTACAATTATACAAGCACACATTCTGCCAACATTTCTATATTATTTTGCTAGTTCTAAGTGATAACTGAGATACACAAAATAAGTAGGGAACACAAAAATATCTTGAAATATCTTTAAATATATCAGAGAAAGAATTTTTTTTTGAAAGAGAGAGAGAGAGAGGAGAGAAAGAGAAACATCAATGTGAGAGAGAGACATCAATTGGTTGCCAGGGATCAAACCTGCAACCCAGGTACGTGCCCTTGACCAGGACTCAAACCTTTTGGTGCTTGGGCTAATGCTCTAACCACCTAGCAGTACTGGCCAGGGCCAGAGAAAGATTTAATTGAGGTGATTCCCCAATATGTAAAACTGGTAAATGACAAAAATTCTAAAACATGGGAAATTAAAAACTTCATGAGTTCATTAAGCAGAAGGCAACCATATTGAAGAAGTTGTGTGACTAATAATTATTCACTAGGATCATTAAAAGGATTTGTGATTCCAAACACTGGTTATCAGGTACAAATATATCCTCATTGTCTTCTAGATCTATTGATAACTTATTAAATTGTCTTTAAAATTTTGATTAATTGGAAAAGTAAAATACTAAAATTTACAGCCAAAGTGTTACTGAAATTCCAAAATAATTATCAGTGTAGTATTTTCCTTTTAATATCCAACTATTTTCAGGGACCTAGATGCCTAGCAAAGCTGTAGAAAACTAAACATTAAATATGAACATGCTTTAAGAACATTTGTAGCTTTAGTGACCTGAGCTAGTGTTTTCATGCCTAAGCGTGCTCATTTGACTTTAGTAAAGTCAGAAGCAGCTTTTTAGGCACAGTTAGAAATCTACCTTATTTCTAGGGAAAAATACGCAACAAGGTTTGTAAGGACAAATTGACTTTAATAAAGTATAAATAACTAAAGTATATCTAGTATATTTGCTATGACATAGTAAAATGTCAACATTTTATTATTAAAATGATGGCATTGCCTGGCCAGCATGGCTCAGTGTTTGAGCGTCGATCTATGAACCAGGAGGTCACGGTTCAATTCCCTGTCAGGGCACATGCCAGGTTGTGGACTCAATCCCCATTGTGGGGTGTGCAGGAGGCAGCCAATCAGTGATTCTCTGTCATCATTGATGTTTCTATCTCTCCCTCTCCCTTTCTGAAATCAATAAAAATATATTTTTAAAATAAATAAATAAAATGATGGCATTAGCAGATAATACTCAATCGTAGGCTATCTGATATATCAGTTTCATTTATAAAGATTCTGGTTCTTTTCAAAATTAAATACAGATGTAATTTAAACTATTTATGTTTATTATTACAATAAAAAAACACATGTAAACTATAGAGAAAAGTAAAATCTAAGATAGGCCTCTGTGATAAAATGCTATTGTTGCAAATCTAAGACCACTCTGATTAAATACTATGAAAGAATTCCAATTGTCAGCATTTCCCCAAAATTTATTGGCAATATTAAGGGTTTTTTATGCACAAGAATTTTACCTACTTTGGTAATTAATACCCTATACAGCATTAATTTCAGGGTTACTTTAAACAAAAATAAATATTGTTCAGAACACTGCATTTGAATGTTATCGAACTTTCTGGAAAATAATTGTTCAATATATTCTTCGGCAAGGCTGAAATCTTTGAGAAATTTGAAAACACTTAGAATCAGTCCAAATTTGCAGTAACATTTTCAGATCTAATTAAAAAGCAAGAGAGAAATACCACTCAAAATAGCTCCTGGAATCTATAGTCATATTTTCAGTCTTCCTTGGCAATGTCCATTCCATCCAGTTATTAGGTATAAAATGTGGCAGGTATTTCAATGTGTGCCTGTATTGTTTTCCAGGTGAACAGAATGGATCTACCAAGGTCTCATTACTGTTCACAGTTGGTGTTTTGTAAGTCTATGTAATTTTAATTAAAGAAGAATTCTGAAACAGCCACCTTCTGTGCTACCTCCCAGCACACAATTAGCAGAGTACAGTGTCTGCTGTGAGCAGTCAGTTAATGATTTCAGTTTAATAATTTATTATTGCTTCTTCAGCGTCAGCCATAGTAGGAAAATAAGCTAAAACGATATGCAGCAATTGGGCATTTAAGGAGGGTAGTTTAAAATTTTCAAAAGGGTTATTTTCTCTGTGTAAACTTAACTTCTTCATAAGCCCCCAAATCTTTGCAAATGAGTGAATATTAATTTCCTTTCCAAGGACTTAAGAAGAAAGTAAATTAGTTTTTCTTCCTAAATGCAGCTGTGTCTAGTGGACGGTTTTTATGTCAAAGTATCCTCCTCTCACCACTTAAAAATAAGACATTCTTCTCAAGTGTACCCTTGGTGCAAGTTTGCACACTGGTATTCAGTCAAATTGAAAATAGTCCTTTTAAAAAGTTTCTAAATTCTGCAATGAGCTAGTTCCCTCACTTGAGATTGTGAACAAAAAAGTTGAGCTGCAATTCCTGATCCTAAGATGATTTTTCATGAAAATATTGTTCCAATAGACAAATCAGGCTTTATATATATTTTAAATATTTTTACAAGAAATATAAAGCAGCTTCTAAATAATCATTAGTTTTTCAATGAGCTTGTATCATATCCCATTCTGAAAGCTAAAACCTCAATCATAAATATGTAGGAGATTTAAGTTTGATAAAAAGTGTCAAAAATAAAGGAATAAATCACACTTTTAAATGACACTTTTAATATTGAAATTAAAAAAATAGAACATTTGGTACAATTTTGTTTCAGTTGTGGATAAAAGAGATCATGAGCTATTATGTAATAATAATATTTTATGTCTGTATATGTTCATATTCATATACACATATGTAATGTTTCAAATCTATACAATAGTTAAAACCACGTTGGCCAATATACAATTTAGCATGTTTTCTATAGAAATTGGCCTATTTTTTATACTAGTTAAATTTTCTGAGGTTTTTCTTTTGTAGGGTATGGCAAAAGTAGGTTTACAGTAGGTTGTATGGAAAATATTACAATAATTAATAAATAATAATAACACAGGAATAAACTCTGTGTTTTGTGTATTTGCTACAGTGAACCTACTTTTGCCCCACCCTGTTTATTATTTCTTGGTCCTTGTTGAAAATTACATAACTGAGAAAGTATCTTAAAAAAGAAAATACATTTGATTAAAGTTCAGAGATGCAGAAATCACTTCATCACCTTAAATATTGGCACTGTACACTTAGACTAAGCTGTATCCTCCTCATGTCTACATGACAAAATCATAGAGCCAAAGTAGAGATAAGAATAGTATAATAGCTAACGAGGTTTTAATCTGTTTCCTTTTTCCAAAGAGTAAGGATAGGTATAATGAGCAGATAACCCGGAGTTAGCTGAAATATATTATTTAAGTGACAGTCCCATAAATGCAACAACAACAGAAGTATAGAAGCACATTCTGTTACTGCCTACACATGCATCTGATAGTCCTTGAGTAGCAAAATGAAACTTTTTACAACATATAATATAGTGTTGTAATTATCTTCACAAATGGAGCATAAATTATTCAGCGTAATTATGATGCATTCAATATAAATATTTACTGTTCTCAAAAATGGAAACAGTGTTTTATTCACAATAGAAGTGATACTTTGGCCTTAGTTTATGGTTTACATATTTCATTTGAGGTCTATGTAATTTTTAAAAAGTACTTCTTCTTATATATATTTTTTGGTTCTATTGTCACATTAGAAATTCATCAAACAACACTAAAATTCACACATACTTTCCTTTGGTTTAAGTTCTGTAATTCAGTTTATAGCTTTAAACAAAATTTTAGGTAGAAAAAAATGGATATTGCTCTTTTCTGCAACAGCTCTTAATAAGAGTTGCTTAAGAAACACTTTAACAAAAACAGCCATTTAAATAACTAAATAAAAATCATGACCTCTTGTCCCTAAAATGGAAAATGTATTCTCTGCTTCATTATATTTGTTTTTTTGAGGATAAGAACAATTGCCAAACATTTGTTCTTTCAGATATTCGGGACAGTGGGGGTCCTAAACCAGTGATGGTGTATATCCACGGTGGCTCATATATGGAAGGTACTGGAAATTTATATGATGGGAGTGTCTTGGCAAGTTATGGCAATGTGATCGTCATCACAGTCAACTACCGACTTGGGGTACTTGGTAAGAAATCTCTTTTTTTTATACCATTAATCCATGAAATATGTGGTAGTTTTGTTTTGGCTTTTGTTATGCTTCGCTTTGTTTCATTCATTATTCTATGCTTATTGACTTGTTTGAACCAAAATTTCTGATATTTTTAATACAGTCTATAAATGTTCATAAGTTACTAGGTGAAAGACAGGTAGGGTTGATTCTAAGATTTAAAAGTAAAAGGTAATGAAAGTCTTTGCCTTGTTGAGGAATGTTCTTGGCATTGTAGGTTTGGCTTTGGAGAACTGTGTAAGGTAACAATGGCAGGACCTTTCTGAAGAAGAATTAGTCCCTGGGCAAATTTTTTCTTTCCTTTTCTCTTTTACAATGCTAAAACATTCCCAGAAGTTTTCTATGAGCTTAGAAACACATTTATATCATCTTCAAGAATATATGTATAGACTGGCTTTGTGATAAAATTATTTGCCAATGTGGTGTAGATTTGTTTTGTTTATAATTTGTCATAATAATTAAAAATATTTTGTCAATGTATTTGTTTAAATTATTTTATTTGAAAAACATGCATTGAGTTTATCAAGTGACAAAGTGTTCAATTAAATAATTGTGTATATATAAAGCAAAATCAGAGTGGGCATTATTGGTTTGAAGATATCTGTAGAGAAATATTATTTGCAAAATAACATTAAGTATTCTGAAGCAAGCCTGTTGTTTTATGAAATATCCAACTTACAAAACATAAACTTGCTATGCTATTCTACTTGTATAAATTTAATATATTTTAGTATTATCACAATCTGAGGAGTAAAATTACTATATAATTTAATAAAACCCCTTTACCTGTAGTATTTTAGTATTTGCTGAAATGGTACAATTTATCAAAAATTATTTTATTTTTCAAATTTTCATTGTTCTCAAAGTCTTATTCCATACTGTACACTTAAGTAGGTATAATTTATAATGTTATTTGACACAAAGAGGCACCTTCCTTTTTTATTCTTTATTCTAAAATATTTTGAAAAAGGAATTTCAATTATATTGCCTTTATAATAATTGTTAATATTATATATTTAAGCCATTGAGAAACCAGTTGTTTTCCTCATTGGTATTAGTTATTATTATTCTAACTCCTATGTAGTCATAATCCTATATTTATGCTACTCTCAAAATATAAAAAGAGAATAATTTTTGTAAATCATTTGTATGTTTTGGGGAACAAGATATTTTAGCCATGCAACGTTGAAATCTTGATCCTTTTCTAGTTTTCTATTTTAAATTTGGAGCATCATGGATGATATAATAGATGCTTTGTATCAATGTAGATATAAATTATTTCTGTAGCTTTGTTCAGTCTGCATTACTTCCTCCATAGTATCTAATTATGCGTTGCTTGAGATGTTCTTATAATTTCAGTGCACAGTGTAAAATGTCTTCCTATCTGTGAAAACTCAGTATATTAGAAGATTTATAGAGATGGTCATAATAATTTTTAAATAGTTTGGTGCTGTCATTTGTTTCTTATGGAACATTTCAATGTGAGAGTCATCAATAATTTGAATACATTTAATTTTAATTATAGTGCTGTTTATATTTCAGTTGTTTTTATTATTATTCTCATATTTTTTCAGAATTTCTCAATTTCTAAATTTTGATGCAGTGATCAGTTTGCTAATTGGAAATTTGAAGTTACAAAGTGTTCTTAAGGACTTGAAAATCCACTTAGCTATGTTTGTGTGTGTGTGTGTGTGTGTGTGTGTGTGTGTGTGTGTGTGTGTGTGTGTAATGATTTTTAAAAAATCTTTTGACCAAACCTTATGTTGCCTTATTATGATATCACATAAACATAAAGTAAGATTTCATCAAATGAACTGTTATCATGTTAATGTACATTTTGCCAGTGTTTTATATATTAGAACTGATGAGCACCTGATTTTGATTAGATTTGAATCCTATATTCATGCTCATATCCTGTCTTTAAATGCCACACTTAAAATGATTGTGTGGAAGGACAACAGATTATCCAGCTAAACCATGAAGCACTTAATCACTTGTTTGGTCTGTAACATGGCAAGCGGTGTTGGTGTTGATGATGGATAATTTTCCCAGAGTTGAGTATTTGTTTAGGGTTTAATATCAGTTGGCTCCTAATAATCACCACTACAGATCAGTTGTCCTTTATAGACTTCCTCTCAACATGAAAGCATACAAAACTCTTAGTCGACACGTTTAGATGCATCTGGAAACATTTGTTCTAGAAATTAATATATTCTGGTCACTTTCTTCCTAAAATATGTGTTGGGCTTTATGAAAACGTATTTAAGTGAATTGATTCATGAAAAATAAATTTTCAGAACATTTATTTCATCACAATTTGCCTGGATGGTATACCACAGCCAGATCAACAGCTCAGCTGGCAGAGTACAATAAAGACTGTAGGGTTTTTGTTGTTGTTCACAATGTGTCTAACAGTAACAAGGTAAGCCAAGGTTTCTAGGACCCAAGAGGGTTGCTCTTTAGTTTGCACTTGGGAGAGTCCTAGAAATCAAGTAAAAAATAAGAATTGATCTCACATCAGAGAAGATCCTGAGCTCTGTTTTGATTTGAATGTTTTGGTGTGAAGGAAATGAGTTTTGGGGTCCAATGTACAAATTGGCTAATTATGGTACTATTGCTCTCAGATGATTGACAGAAAAAACTCAGGCTGTTTGAGAAAGGCAATGTAATTAGTAGTGATTTGAATCTTTCTTCCAAGAGGAGATGCATTTACAGGGTTTGTTTGTTTGTTTGTTTGTGTTAGCAATAAATAAAAATGTGATAATGCTTTAGTCATAAAATTCAGACAGCTATCCAGCAGCATGGTTCCAGTTTAAAACATGTTGTGTTAAGAAAAAATATTTTGTTTATTACAAAGTAGAAATAGTTTGCAAATAAAAATAGCTCCTATGACATCATTGCTCTGAAGAAGCTGGGAATAGTTTGGAATCAGTTCCTCAACCAAAAGCATTTTGGGCTTTCCTTTGGAGTGGAAACATGGACTATCACTATTAATGCATGGGAAATGCTGTTGGTAGTGATTAGAAAAACTGCTCATAAGATTGAGTAAAAAGTTAAGGGGCTACGGGACTCTGCCTGCTAACTTCACTGTCTCAGGTTTATCTTAAAGCTCCCTCTGTAACCTTCTTTCATTCAGTCTCATAGTTCTAGTGAACATTTAGTCTTTTTTCACATTTGATTACATACGTTCTTTGCCAGTATTAACTCTTCATCCTTTGTCATATTATATATTGTTACATAGTGCTTTAAAACATATTCAGAATAATTATTAATAGTTATTTTTACTATAATGAAAAGTATCATATTGGAAAGTTAGGGAGAAATGGTTTCATTATGTGTTCTTAAAAGAGAAGCATAATAATAAATGTTAGGATTGCAAATAGGAAAAGCATGTATACTTATAGATAAGAATTGGGAGAGAATGTGTAATAAGTTTTTTCACTTTAGGATGAGATATTGTGCAATAAAAATTTTTGAAAATAGAAACAATCCAAATGATATATTTGCAAATCTCAAAAATGAAAAGAATACATTAACTAATTGAATATTAAAATGTGTTTCAAACACGTCTCCTAAGTTAGAATAAATTTATGTTATTTTTAGAGAAAAAATGAAAGTTGTATACCACTGCTGGGATCCAATTTAGGAAAACATAAGATTTTTGTCAGATGGAAATTTACTGTTACTTTTATCTTGATATATAAACTTTAGAGGCAATTATGTGTTCATAATTCAAGCCTATGATTTATTTTAGGAAAAAAATGTTTTAAAGATTTTAGAAGTACTGATAACTATTTGAAAATTTGGCAAATTTTTGGAGTCTAATTAAAAGTTTGACTTAGTCTTTTAATATCTGTCTGTACCATCCATCTATGAAAAAATAATTTTAAGTGCTAGCCCATCTATTTGTATTTGAAGAATAAGAATAAACTTACTATATAATAACATGTATGACAAAATCATTTAAAACGAGCTTTTGTTAACTTTACCACATATCGTTTCAATGAACACCTAAATTTATTTTTAGTTTATTAGACATGGTTAATGAGACTTCTTAATTCTTATAATGGTATTGTATATGCAATAAAAATGCTTCCAGTATTATCAGATGAGAAAAAATGTAACTTTGGTGTGGTAAATCATAGTATATATAAC
This sequence comes from Eptesicus fuscus, assembly GCF_027574615.1. Classification (NCBI taxonomy): domain Eukaryota; kingdom Metazoa; phylum Chordata; class Mammalia; order Chiroptera; family Vespertilionidae; genus Eptesicus; species Eptesicus fuscus. The sequence goes on from NC_072475.1 coordinate 33,907,936, forward strand.
ACTTGTTTCCAGCAATATCTCCTATGAGGGATAAAAAGTAAGTACAATATAATCCTTCTTTTAGAGAGATTTTAATCTAATTGAGGGAGAAATAAACACCCAGTAAAGAATAATAATTGCTATTCTTCTTCATATGGTAATATGAATTTATTAATTGATTTGTACATATATAGTCACTTGACATATTAAAAGAAAAACCAAAAAATGAAAGTGGAGGTATGGAATATCAGATAGATCAATATGGAGGAAGGATTGTGATCCATACTTGAATCCCAGCAACCTAGCAGCACGGAGATTCAGTAAAGTCTCCGAATGTTCATAACTTAAAAGGAAAAGCATATTAATTCTGAAATAGAGCAACATTTTGTCATTATTATTCTTGGTTTTGGGTCTTTCTTGGCATGATTTTTATTTCTGTCTGTCTCTAAATCCTAAAACAAATAAACATATTAAAAAACTCTCAATGTTACCTCATATTTGAGAGTAATATATACTTAAATTCTATAAGATGATTCAAGTGTATTCTTGGAATATAGGAGAGGGAGTCAGTTTGTGTTTGAAAAGTCAAAAATGTCTCCACAGAAATGGTTTTATTTGAGCAAGACCAAGAGAGTGTATTATCTCTGCTATTAACAAACGGGAAGAAAGAAGGACATTTTTTCCCATTTATTTATTCATGTTCTTTGTATTTCAAAAAAGTGAAGATAATTAGTGACAACTACATGCATATAGGTTGCTAAAATCATATTGAAATAGAATAATATATTGTAGAGAAAAGATACAGAAACAGGTAATGGATATCTACTGAATTAAACAGAAATGTACAACCCAATTTCCTAGAAACAAGGTCAAAAGGACAATGGTTTGATTTTCATAATTGTTATTCTCAGATAAATTGAAAATACATATTAATCAGAAAGAATGAACAAATGAAGTTTTTTCTCACACTGTATTGCACTACAAAGAAATTTACCATATAAGTTGTTTTTATTTTGAACGCTAAATAAGAAATGTCTGATTGTCTTCATTAGAAGATTCAGAAATATTCTCAGTATATGATTTTTTATTAACCCTCTATAAAGGCCAAAGACATAATAATAGATGCCCATTACTTCTATAATGTAATTTCAGCAAATGCAATTCAAATAAGATATTTGGTCATTTCACTTATAACAGGATAAAGCTAAAAATCAATTTAGAGCAATGGTCATTTAACTTGATTCATGGATTTCTTTTCTCAAATATCAGTTGTATCTACTGGGTTTTAATAAGGGCTGGATGGTAATCAAATTTATATTGAGTGCTAAAATGACCTTCTGGAGTAGAGATATTGTTTACTCTTTTGAAAAATATACTGTTTACTAATTTTATTCTACCTACTTCTTCCAAAATGATTTTAGGTGGCCTACAATAAAAGTAATTATTAATCATGCCAAAAACTTAAAAATAACCTGAAAGTAAGCATGTCAATTACTGTGGGTGTTAGTTAAAAGAAGTCAGTTTTTTTTAATGTGTTTTAAATAGTCATATTGGGTCATTCATTGATTTATTTATACAGCCATTCATTCAATACAAATTGAGCAGTATTCTGTATCAGGCATTCTGCTAGTTATTGAGGATATTGTGAAAAATAAGATAAATGTGGTCTCTACTATTCAGTAATTACTGGCAATTAGGAGACAGAAAATAAATGAATAATTACACAAATTAGATCTTTTACATAGATAACGATTTACTTCAAAGTTGGCTTTCTTTAGAGTCATCTGTATGATAAGTGCTAGAGAAATGGCAAGTGCAATGAGAAAGGAGCTAATCCATTCTAGAAACAGAGAAAAAGCTTCCCCCAGGAATGACATTCAAATTTCCATTTCTTATACTTTACTGAGAAAACCCTAATCAAAATTCCCAAGGACCTCCAGATTGTAGATTCCTTTGGTTACTTCTCTGTTATTTTTTTTAAGTTTTTTAAATTAAAAAAAAAATCTTGATTGTTGAAAGTATTACATATGTCCCCTTTCCCCCATTGACCTCTTCTAGCCTGTCCCTGCCCCCCACGCAGGCCTCACTACCCGATTGTCCAGTGATGGGCAACCTTTTGAGCTTGGTGTGTCAAACTTCGCCAAAAAACTGAGCATAACTCAGGTAGTGTGTCACTTTGAGGAAAAAACTAACTCCAAGACTCTAGTCGCAAATGTTTCATCCTCAGGAGCAGCAAACGTTTCATCCTCTGCATGCGGCCACGTGTCATCAGAAATGGCTATGCGTGTCAGTGCTGACACGCGTGTCATAGGTTCACCATCACTGCTTGTCTGTGCCCATGGGTTATGCATATATACATACAAGTTCTTTGGTTGATCTTTTACTACCCACCCACCCTCCTCCACCTTCCCTCAGAGGTTCAACAGGCTGTTCTATGCTTCTGTGTCCCTGGAACTCTTACCATTTGCAACAGCATGGGTGGACCTAGAAAGTGTTATAAGAAGCGAAATAAGCCAGCCCAAGAAAGATAAGTATCATGTGATCTCAAGCATATGTGGAATCTAATGAACTAAGTAAACTGATCAGCAAAATAGATCCAGAGACACAGAAGCATGGTACTTCTTTGTTCTTATCTTACATGATCTCTCCGTAGCACAGGACACAGATAACTGGTCTCGTCTTATAATGTTTGTTTCTTGGCATCAGCCCAGCATTTCCTCTGACCTCACTGTCTGCTCCTTCTCAGCCTCCTTTGCTGGCTCCCTGTCTCACCCTGATCTCTGAACACTGAAGTGCACATCCTCACAATTTTTGCCTCACTTCCCTTCTTTCTCTACAATGTCTCCTTAGGGGTCTTCATGCATGGCTCTATACACCAGCTCTATGGAAGTGACTTCCAAAACTGTATCATCAGAACTGACTATTCCTCAGACGTCCAGACTCATGGGCCTACCTCCTGCCATCTCCATGTAGATGTCTAATGAATATCTCAAACTTCATTGCTAAAATACATAGACTTTCTTGGTCTGCATGTTTCATTGTCTTCCACATCTAGATTATAATAATAATTGCAACAATAGCAATAGTAATAGCCATATACAGAGGACTTAGATGCCAAAAGCTATTTTAAGCAGTTTACAATAATTACATTATTAAATTCTCACCATAACCCTTTCAGGTAGGGTTGTTATTTTCCTGATTTCATAAACACAGAAACAAATGAGTAGAGAAGCTAAGTAACATATTCCCAGTCACACAGGCCAAGCAACAGTAAGTGGTAGAACCAGGATCTAACCCAGGTGGTCTTCTCTTCAACAGAACACTGTACTCATGGCATTGGCCCTGCCATTCATCTGGTGATCAAGCAAAAACTACAGATTCTCCCTGACTTGTCTCTCTTTTATGCTCAACATCCAATTCATCAGCTTCACCATATCCAACAAATATCCTGGCTCTGTCTCCTTCTTTCCACTCTCCCCTTTACCAACCTAAGCCAAGTCTCCCTGAGCTTCTTGTGTTATTTTCCCATTTTATATTTGCTCCCTACATATACATGATCCATTCTTCACACAGCAAAATCAGATTATCTTTTTAAAGATGAATTATAACAGCTCACTTTTCTGCCTAATGCCTTCCAGTTGCTTCCCATTACTCACTTAGAACAAAATCCAAACTCCTTCCCTGCCCTGTCTGACAAAATCCTGCATCGATTTGTACCTATACCTCTTACATCTGTGTCTCTTAGTTCATCTTAAAATGTTCTTCTCTGTTCCAGCCATCTTTGGTTCTCCATGGATACCAAACTCATTCCTACTTTAGATACTTTATATTTTCTGTTACCTCTACCCCAAATCTTTGTGGGGCTAGTTCTTATATTTTTTTACCTTGGCTTAAATGTTCTCTTACTAGAGAGTCCATGGATGTTTATTAAATCTAAAAAGAGGTACCATGTCATAAGTCATCTACTTTTAAAAATTATTTGTATTACATTGAATATTTCCTATTTATATTTGTGTTTTTTGTTGTTTGTTTGTTTTTTTTTTTTTGGTTTATTGTTGTCTAGCATCTCCAGAGCTATTTGCTTAGAAAATATATGTTGAATGAATTTAAAGTGAAAGGAAAGAGTCAATAGCTTATGATCCGATGTGGTCATGGAGAGGAAAGGAAGGCTGAATTTGAAGGTTTGGGTGAAACCCAGTGGAAAAGCAAAACTTGACATGTTACAGGAACTGAGCAAATGCAGCTGGACACTTTGAATAAGAGTGAGCAGTGTCAAATTAGGATGAAAACAGGCAGCGGGCCGTGCAGCCTCTTGTTAAAGATTTAGGACTTCTAAGAACAATGATAGGACATTAAGCAGATAAGTGACATGATTAGATTTGCATTTTGAAAGGTTTGTTGAGTAGGCCTAGACCTTGGGGGCGGGGAGGGGGGGATTTCCTGCAATAATGTCAACATTAAATTTTTTTAAACAAAAAATGTGGATATTCTGCTATGAATAAAAACAACAAAAAACAACAAAAATTATAAAAACAAAACAAAGCATGACTTGTGCCTCATTAAAGTGAAATGCTTGGTAAGTTTGTGAATGAGACTGATATTTTGCTCATAGAGGACTGTGGGACTAGCTAAACCCTGGCTGACTCAGATGAGTATAAATATCTATCTCCCTTTTAAACAAAGAGCAACAGAGATTTTGCCAAATTGTCCTTCTTTTTTAATTTTTATAATGAAAGGAATAAAACTAGAATTATAAAGAGATCTTTTGAATTTCTGTCTTTAAGGACTGTAAGTCAGTATTACTCTAGTTTGTCCAATACAAGAGATTATAATAAATTACTGTATTATGTCACCACCTTACTTGTCTTGCTAGGTTATTAATTTGGCTTCACTTAATCTCTTAGTTTTTCTAAAAAGGAGATATTGTTATTTTGTATTAGTTCTGGGAGGAAGTTGGGAGTATGTGGTTTATTTTCTTGAGACATTAAGATCAATGATTTGGAATAATACCTCAGAACATAGAGCCTAAATTTCACTCAGTGCTTCGTCAAGGTCTTCTTCTGGTTCCAGAACTGACCAATTATTCCCAGGTACTCAAAGGATCACAACTAAATAAACCCTCAAGAAGATATTTAGTTTTCTTTTCAGAGCAGAAGTTAGCATCTTAATTTAGGAATTCATTTGTTCATTTATTAATTGCACAAGCATTTGCTAATTGCCCACTAGAGGCTCCTGGTAGTTCGGAGTCTGTGTTCACACTGTTGCAAAAATCAACCTCATTCCTTTCTCTCTGGACCTCACAGTGAGTGAGGAAGATTGCCATTAAACAAAGAAACAAAACTATAGCACAATTTTTGCTAAATGTGTTTTCAAAGAAACAAGGCTGTTAAGAAAAAAAAAAAAGAGTATCTGTGGAAGTGATACCTAAATTGAGGGTTTCAGGATAGGCCTCCTTGTGCCTATCATGCTAGCATAGCTGACATTTGCGGGGGAGGGGTTTGTTTTTCCACCCCATGTAATTTACAAAGTTAAATGATGATTAAAATATTTTGAAATAATTGTAGAATATGTCAAGTAATTAGACACAAAATAAGTCATTTAAACGAGCAGCTGTGGTAAAAATGCAAAAATCTAAACAAACAAACAGACCACCCACAAACAACCAGGCAGTGTTCTCTATTTGAATTAAAATGATTAAAACTGGTTTATGAAATACAAATACACAGGGAAAGGATCCCAAGGGAGTGCCTAGCCTTTAGCTATTGGATCTATGGGGTGAGAGTATTACCTTAGGGCTTTTCAGAGACAATTGAAGGTTTTCTCCCTCACCTGTCCTGTGTCTCTGAGAATAGCCATGCTGCAGAGTCAGGTAGTCACATTACTGATTTTTTTAAATGGAGGTATGGATCTCTTTTTCACCTCGGCCAGTTTTCTTTTTAGTTCTAAACAAACAATGAGGGCTTGGATTTTGCTTTTTAGGTTGGTTTACTTTCAATGATCCTTGCTCCTTCTCCTGATTCCTCAATAAGAAAACAAGGCAGTACTCCCACACCTTCCCATGACCTCATGCCATGTTCCACCCACTCTCACTACTTCACCTTAGAAATGTATTGCAATTTCCCCTACTAGGACATCTTGTAATATCTTTCTCTTTCTAATGTCCTTCCTCGAACTACTTACCCCATAAATATTTGGATATTGTTCCTTTCCCTTTGCCTTTCTATTGTTAATTGGCACAGTTCAAAAAAATTTTTTTTAAATACCTTATATGTGTCTCCTTTCTATTCCTATGGCCCCTACCTACTCACTTTGGGTTGCTAGATTTTTTTGACCCCTGACCTTCCAGACCCAAATTTATAGCCTAGATTACCTTAAACATACCTTAAAAATACAACAGAACACCATTTTCTTTAGGTGTTTTTTTTTGTTTGTTTGTTTTGTTTTGTTTTTGTTTTTTGGTGTTGTTTTTTTTTTTGCTCTACACCCTAAATGTTCTTAAGCGTCTCTGGGGTCCATTCCACATGTTTCCTGCCATTTCAGGTCTGCTGAAGTATGCTGCTTCTCTTCTTAGCAAAAGCTGTCTTCTGTTAGTTTTTGGAAAGTTCCTTCCACGCAAGCCAGGCTAACCTCCTCACTTCCTACCAGGATCATTTCTAACTGCTTACTTGCCACATATAATCATCTTCCCAATCTACATTACCCAGCTGTCACCCAACTTGTCTATAAAATTCCCTCAAGCCAGCTCCATCTATCTCTTCCCTAGGCTTCCATAGCTGAGGCAGCCTAGACTTCACTGTGGCATAAAGCCAACTCCATTTGTTATTGTTGAATGCATTGACTGCGCAATTTAGTTGATGCCTTGCTACCCACACCAGAAAATAAACACTGTCTTATCTGGTTTTTCAATTTCCTCAAGACAGGCAGAATGCTCTACATACAAAATTCAAAAGTCATCACTAAGCATGTAAATTTTTCTCCTTCTCAGGATATAATATACATGTTTTAGGATACAGAGCAAGTAGAAAGAGTGGCTGATAGTGAAGGATGTGCTTACTAAAGAGTAGTACCCATGTGCATGCCAGGCCGCATGTCTACACCCACAAGCATGACTCTAGGTCTTTTGGCTGATAGCAACACTCTGTCCCCAGTAGCAGTCAAGACAAGCCCCTGGATCCTCTGGAGAACTGCCCCATTTACTGAAACTGTCAAGCATGAAAGCTGTAATTTATTTTAAACTCATTAGGGATTTCTGCATTTACCATGCATTTAATATTTGCTTTATTCTGTTTCCTGCTTAGCATGTGGTGAGTGAAAATATTGGTGCTCATGAGCATAAGGTAAACATGAAAATATGCTTGAAACATCACTCTTTGCATTGAAATATATACAGTATTGAAGAATGGATAACAGTGCCTTTACATATATAACAGACTATGAAATCTGTAAATTTTTTGAGCTCAACTTAAACTGTGTTTGTGTTTTTTGTTTGTAAAGACAAGGGGAATGACTTCTTTAACTTTCCTTTTTATGCTTTATCTATCTTGGATTCAATTACAGATGCTTAACTATTGTCACAAATAGACAGGTTGAGGTGAGAGATCTTAAATTGATTATTGATTATCCACAGGCCTATCGATTTTTTTAACAGTACAGGTAGGACCATAGATTTAACTATTATTCTTACAAACATTTTCCAAATATGAGACAAGTTGTATTTCTCAACTGATTTATATATTGATAAAGTCCCCATTTAGAAACCTTTCTAAAGAGCTGAGACAAATCCCTATGATGCAACATACACAAGAGATATATTAACCTCTGTTCTGGTATTTGCTAGTTGGTTGCTTGCATTTGAGTTCTGAAAAGCAACACCTTTTCTAGAAAAGTCAGTTCTCTTAGGGACTTGTAACATACTCAAACAGAAATAAATTATTTAAAAGGATTCTTGTGGTACTAACATTAGAATTAGCACCAACTCTCTGGAAAAATAAAAGAACATGTAATGATTTTAATGTAATTTGATTAAGTTTTCTTGACTTTGTATGAAAATAAACAATAGGAAATATTCATTCTTCCTTTGTAACCTAAATAGAAAGATTGCTTTACTAGATGATGTTTTTCCTTGAACTATACTCAGTTTTATCTGCTTAAAGTCAACAAGAAATTTGTTTTTCAGAGTGTATATTTGATATTTTGTTTTAGAGCCAACTGTACTCTATATTAAAGCAGATAATTTATATCTATAGTTAATATTTTGTTTAATTTTCTAGAAGAATGTGTTTAAGAGAAACCACAGTAGGCATATGTAACTTTTCCCTAAACTTACACACACACACACACACAAACACACACACTTTTGTTGTTGTTGTTGTTAATCCTCTCCCAAGGATATTTTTCCATTGATTTTTAAGGAGAGTGGAAGAGAGAGGGAAAGACAGAGAAAATATTGATGTGAGAGAAACACATCAATTGGTTGCCTTTTGCACAAGCCCAGAACCAGGGCCTAGGCCAGGGAAGAGCCTACAACCAAGCTACATGATCTTGACCAGAATCGAACCCAGGACCCTTTGGTCCACAGGCTGACACTCTACCCACTGAGCCAAACCGGCTAGGGCCACACAAACAGTTTTAAAACATTTCCATAGTTGCTGACTCGGGTTCTGAGCTGGAAACTCAACCATATTTTGTTTATTTTTAATATCAGAAGGGCTGTGAAACATGTCAGTTTTTCAGAGAAATCAAAGATATTGTAGGCACTAATTTTTTCAAAAGAAGTTTCCTGTGGGATTGCATGTTCTAGGGACAGTTATAAAAATAGTATTCTAAGTTGAAATGCTGAAAAAAGAAACAGGCTAAGCCCTGTTGTTCAAACTTACTTGTGTACAGTACTTTGCTGTGCCCTGTTTACCTGCAGTCCTCTACCCCGTGGGTGACCTTTTCTCTGTTACTGGAATCCAGTCAGAGGGATCTTCCTGACACAGAGCAGGTGGGCAGGGGAAATTGAAAATAAATCAATGGAGAGAGGGATTTTTATACTGTGTAAGTATTCTATATTTAAATTTTCTAGTTGGAATAGTTTTGTATGAGAAAACTACCAATTATTTTACTTTGCTGACCCACTAGTACAGGTAGACTGAGTCAGTGGATTTGAATAAAGAGCATCTCTTTGGCTGGCACAGTTCATCTGCTGTCCCTAAGAGGAAGGGAAGGTTTACTTAAATTTTCTTTTTAACAATGGTATCCTATGATAAAGAACCCAAATTTGTTGTTTTCCATTATTCTCTTAAAAAGATCAATGTCATATTATCCTTTTTTATTTTCTTGTCCTTTGCTTTTGGTCCAGTCTTTACATAGAATTAAAAAAAAAAAAGAGGCTGCTATTTTCTCTGAAATAGAATTAAACTTATGTAATTTCAAAATTTCAATTTAATGTCATGTTAGTTTACACTATATGACTTTTCTTTTCTTTTCCAATTCTTTTTATTGATTAAGGTATTATATGTGTCCATATCCTCCCATTGCCCCCCAACCCCCTCCCATACATGCCCTTACCCCCCAGTGTCTTGCATCCATTGGTAATGCTTATATGCATGCATACAAGTCCTTTGGTTGATCTCTTACCTCCCTCTATATGCTTTCTTATAATTCAAGTGATATACAGATTTCAGTGGAAATTCCCAGGGGCATTTATTTCAGTAAATCCCAATAAAAATATCTTCACATTATTTTAAAATTGTATGCTTAAGTACACATTTCATATGCTGGAAAAATTGATCTATTATTCTAGTCTTGAATCTTGAAAAAGTTATGGACCTATCCTCTTAAATGTTTATTTTAGAGATCTCCCTATCCACCATATACTCCTTCAGGACCAGATGTCCAATAGAACGATAATGAAATCCACATATATAATTTTAAATTTTATCGCAGCCACATTAAAGAAAAGTAAAAAGAAATAGCCACAATTATTCTAAAATTTTTATTTTACTCAACCTAATATTTTATTTAACCAAAATATTATCATCTCTAGACAAAATTGACTTTAACTAATTATTGGGCCATCTTGAATCTTTTACACATTGAAACATGGTGTTATATTTTATATTCTTAGAGCATCCCAATTCAGATGCTATATTTTCAACAGCTAAAGTAAAATATAGCCTTACCCCACAAAAATGCAGTTATGTTTAATAGAAAACAGTATTTGACACTGCTGCATGTTTAAAATTCGTTAACCAAAATTATATAAAATAAAAAATGTAGTTCTTAGGTAATACAAGTTTTAAGTGCTTAAAACATAAAAGTGCCAGATTTTAAGTGCTCAATAGTCCAGGTGAATAAGGGGCCATCATATTGGGCAGTGCAGCTCTAAACTCTTGTTACTTTACTTTTTATTTTTTTATTTTATTACACTCATCTGTTAGGAGAAATTTTTAAAGCAAAAATCTTCAACTCATGGATGTTTTTGTAAATTATATACATATACCATGATACTAATCTATTTTATAAAAGTACATAGGAGACAGAAATTTTGAAGATGAAATAGCATTTAAAAATAATATTTTATCTTAGTCATTTTTAAGCACATCTCTCTTTTTTTAAAGCCATATGTTTAGAAAAGCTTCATTCTAAGATATTAGTGTTACATTTTAGCATCCAGAGATTTGGACGACTGTTTCTAAGATCAGTTTAATGTTTAGTTTTAATGGCTATTAGAGATGAAAAAGATGATTCGCAAAGACACAAAAGCCACATTTAAGAAGCAATTCATTGTTAATCGTAGTATATTTAAATTCATATACTAGTCTTTATGATAATTTTGATGGCTGAATTTTTGTCAGATAGGTTAAATTGTCGTGGTTTCTTGGAATCTAGTTGGCTACAAGCTTTCTTTTAAGAGCAATATGAAGTATCAGCTTTGCCATTACTGGTGCTGGTAACATCTTCCATCTGTGATTTGCTTGCAGGAATCCTTTGAGCCACTTGTTCCGTATGAATGTCAGTTTTACTAAAATTAGATGACATAAATGATAAATCCACCTAACTGGGATCATGGAATCTGCAGTATGCCTTACAACAATGAGATTAACAAGGGCATGACAGGTTTCTAGGCAACGTCCTCCCTGCCCTCAGGAGTCCTCGTGCACTGCGTATGACATGTGAATATGACATGTGTATTTAAATGGCATGATTGATTTACATATCCAGGGAGAGCTTCAGTGTCATTCTGCATATTGCAAAAGTTAGATTTCTTTTTTTCTTTTATAATGATAAATATATGTTTTGATATTTTCTTCCCGTACTCTTTTCACTCATATTATGATTTCCTTGGGTGAGCACTTGCTATTATGAAGACTATTGATCCAAATTAAAATGTTCATTTTCATCAAGAGTATAATTTGCTGACATTATATACTGACATTATGGCTTGAGGATTGTTGGTGTATTGACCATTCGTAGCAGTTTCAATATATCAAATATAAGTAACTAGAAATATCTTCCATTAACTAACACAGAGCACCATGATATTCGTAAAGTAGACTAGAGACTTGATATGGGTTCTATAATCTTTGTGATTATATAAAAACTCCATCCAACAATCTGGCAGCCTTAAAGTGGGCCAAATCGCTACTTAGACCTCCTCAAACTATGCCCAAGAGAGGAACACAGAAAATGGTGCCAGCCAAACAGCCAATGCAAATGAGGAGAGGAATAAATATCTCTATTTTAAAAATATTCCTCATTTTCATTCACTTCATAAGAATTCACGTTATGCTTTATTACATTTCAGACTAATGTACTCTATTGAAAGGGACTGAGAACTTTTTTTTCTTCGCAAAAGCATTTTTAAATGCTGACAGTATGATTAATTATTGTTTATTTTTAAAAAATACATTGGAAATCTAACCATGTACTTGTCAATACCATGATGATAATGAGCAATTGAAAATATGTTTTCATATTTTATCGTGTGAAAAAAAACATAATGTCATTTTTTTTTCCTATTTCAACTCGATTGTAGTTCTTATATCCTTTGCTCAGCCTTGTTATATGTAGTAGTTAATATCAGTAAAATACATTTTGCTATTTAAAGTTTTTCTTTTTGTTCTATTTCCCCCTAAAATATAAGACCTTTTATTAGTAAAAAAATAATAATAATAATTGATGCTGATATCTTGCTCTCTGCCCAGCCTAATTAGTCGGATGCTCACCTCTGCTTACCGCAAAGGTTATCTGCACGTTTCTTGGTGTGCAGTATTCCACTAAGGAGAGGTAGAACTACGAACATTAGATCTAAAGCATGGTAAAACTGAAATCACCGCCCTCCTCGTTTTGAGCTTTTATTTCAGATTCTAAAATGCTTAAGTTTTCCCAGATGAAAGATTAGAAATCTACTCTACGTCCTCTCTAATAGCTAATAGAAACCTACCCTAAATTGAAATTTTGGTTTTTAAATAGGTTTCACAGTAGAGCAAAACACAATGCATTTGAGCTAAGGCTCTGACGGTAATAGTATTGCTGGAGGGAGTATGCCTGAGACATAGAAAGATCACAGGCTTGCACACAGCCCTTCCATTGCTTCAGTTCAAAGTAACTGATGGCATTGGCCAGCACTAGTGATATGTCTCCACGGAAATGGGTCAAGGCTGGTAAAGGTAAGAGGCATGAGAATATGTCATGAGCATCACTGCTCCAGCCATGATGCCTTCGTCATTTAAGACAACACTTAAACTTCCTGTGTCTGATTCCTCAGAGATTCATTCTGAGGTTCCATCTACATTTTTTTTTTCTTGAAATTTTTTGTTGCAGTATTTTTAAAATAAGGGCTTCTAGTGAGGTGTTAATGATGATTCATTCATTTGAAAAACAGTTACCAGTTAATTTATCCTATATTAGATATTGGGGATACGAAGAGGAGTGAAACATAGTCTTTCTATTTACCAGAAGCTGACTGATTTCTGTAAAAGCTATGTAAACTTATAAATTATGCTGGTATATGAATTATGTCATCAATTCAACAAATTTCATCACCGATTAGGTGCCAGGTCCTGTACTGGAAAGCAGGACAAAGTTTCTGGTTCATAGTGATTATAGCCTGAAGTAAGAAAAGGTGTACAGAAAATAAACAATTCAAACAAAGTCACACCAGAGAGTAATAAGTACTTTGGGGAAAATAAAACATTATGATGCTCAGCAATCATAAGTGGAAAAGTGACTTTAGATTAGGGGATCAGAAAAGACTGTTCTAAATCGGGGCCTTTCATGTTAACATTCAAAGATCCAGGGATGCAGCATCCTAGGGGGAAAAGAGCAGAAAGGACCAAGTTTCTTAAATTATAATTAGGTAGACTGCAGAAGGCAGACCAGGGACATGGGAGCACAATAGGGGATGGAGTAAAAATCCGGTTATAGCCACGTGGCTCAGTGGTTGAGCATGGACATATAAACCCAAGGTCACGGTTCTATTCTTGGTCAGGGCACATGCCCGGGTTGTGGGCCTGATCCTCAGTAGGGGCCATAAAGGAGGCAGCTGATCAATGATTCTCATCATGGATATTTCTCTCTCTCTCTCTCTCTCTCTCTCTCTCTCCCTTCCTTTCTGAAGTCAATTATATATATATATATATTTTTTTTTTTTCCAGGTTATATAGGGTTTCTAGGCTGAAGTAAGACTTAGTAAAGTGATGTAAATGAGCATATGCTATTTATGAGCACCAAATTGGTTCTATTATCTTAGAACCTGGCAGAGAGTCAGTGAGGAAAACAACTTGGGAGAAAGGGTGCCTGAGCGGCATGTTGAAGAATGAATAAGAGTCAGCTGGCCCAGCAGCACCGAGGGTCAGCACGTGCAGGGAACATTAAGCTGTACATTATTATTAGAGCTGAAAATGTGAGGAAGGGACTAGTAAACTAATATCTCACTGGGACAAGAATTTGGAGGCATAAATAGCAAAGGGACAGCACCTTAAAAGATCCCCAGTCTTACTTTTAGGAGCCCTACAAAAAATAAACACAATTGTGCCAATTTCCCCATTAATATCGGGCTTGCCTAAAGAAATTAAAAGATGTTTTCATAATTTTCATAATCTTGAGTTTGGTAAAATTATATACTTTATTCTTCTGATTGAAACTTCATTATATGTATATACAATGCTTTAAGTTTTAAGTTACTGTCATATCATATAGACACACTTAAGTACATTAATTTGACATTGCAGATTTCTTTGTATAGTGTGAATCCTGTTTTTTTATTTTAGAAGTTAAAGAGTTTTGCGGGCCCTTTAAAAGCTTATGAAATTTAAAAAACTAGGCCGAGCCTGGCCTGTGTAGCTCAGTGGTTGAGTATCAACCTATGAAGCAGGAGGTCATTGTTCAATTCCCTGGTCAGGGCACATGCCCAGGTTGCTAGCTCAATCCCCAGTGTGGAGTGTTCAGGAGGCAGCTGGTCTATGCTTCTCTCTCATCATTGATGTTCCTGTCTCTCTCTCCTTCTCCCTTCCTCTCTGAAATCAATAAAAATATATTAAAATTTTTAATAAAAAACTAGACTGAGAGTATACTATATCCACATGGGACAGGGAATCCCCTTCTGCATGATCAAGGCAGGGGATTCCCAAGTAGTAAGAACCCTTCAACATTCATCCACCTAATATTCACGGAATACCATGCTAGATACTGTTTAAGGTACTGGGGACACAACAGCCAACAAAAGAGATACAATTATCTTCCCTATTTCGCTTCATATTCTAATAAGAAGAGAAAAACAATAAACAAGATAAATAGGTAAGGTATAGAGTATGTTAAATAGTGATAGGCACTGAGGAGAAAATACAAGGCATCCCCAAAAAAGGTATATACACTTTAACAGCTAATAGCTCAGCTGATGCTTCTTTCTGTTCAGATTTAACTCATTGGAATTAATAATGGTATTCAAAGTCTGTGTACATTTCTTTGGAACACCCTGTACATCGTAGAAGGTGGATGGGACATTTGAAAAAGCAGTGAATTCTGATACAGTGGCCAGAGAAGCCTTTGGATAAAGACCTGATTGAGACCACACCAATAGATATCAGGGAGAATGGCGTTCTAGGCAGAGGGAAAAGCAAAAGCAAAAGAATTTAGCTGAGAGAGGGACTCGTGTGTTCAAGAAACAGCGACTTGGCCTGCAGATGAGTCAGGTATCTTCTGGAGAGTGGGGCAGGGTCAATAATGCTGCCATTGGAAGGAAAATAGGCTTTTTTAAAATTTCTGAGTAATTTGGAAAAGCACTGAATAATTTTTAATAATAAAGCTATTCTTTGGCATTTGTGATGAGAGTAGAATGGAGGGGTAAAAAGAGTAAGCAGGGAGACCAGCTGGGAGGCAACTTCAATAATCCAGGCAAAATACGATGGTGGCTTAGACCAGCGTGGTAAGTGTAAAGGTGGTGAGAAGTTGCTGGATTCTGTGTTTTGAAGGTAGAGCTGATAGGACTAGAGGGATGAATTAGAAGAATCAAGGATGGTTACAAGGTTTTTGTCCTTAGCCACTCCAAGGGGGAGCTTCCATATCCCAAGAAGAGGGTGGCAGAAAGAACAGCTTTGTGGTAGCAAGGCGGTTCAATTTTGCATATTGAGTTTGAAATGCCTATTAGGTATCAAAATGGAGGTTTCCACTTGGTCATTGGATATCCATGTCTAAAGTTCAGGGAAGAAGTCCAGGCTACAGATAAAATTTTGGGAAATTATTGGGTTTCTCTAATCCAGGTAACAATGACTTTCAGCGTTAAGATTCCTTGGTAGAGTTTACTTGATTTGTTTTCTCAGATCCCTTAAATTTGGATTTCTCATTTATTCTTTTGCCCTCCTGTATTCTAAAAGTCAACATTCAGCCCATCTTATTTAATACTTTGCCTTGAGCATAGTCATATATCTAATGGTTTTAAAAATTGCCCGGCCAGCATGGCTTGGTGGTTGAGCATCAACCTATGAACCGGAGGTCACGGTTTGATACCTGGTAGGGGCACATGCCTGGGTTGTGGGCTCGATGCCCAGTGTGCATGCAGGAGGCAGCCAACCAATGATTCTCTCCCATCATTGCTGTTTCTATCTCTCTCTCCCTCTCCCTACCTCTCTGAAATCAATAAAAAATATATTTAAAAAAAAAAAATATATTTATGATGTTTTATTCTTACCTACAGTAGATAGCTAATTGATCCCAAGATGCCCCACAGAGTAGATGTAATGCTTTCCAGATGAGTTTTAGCACATTATAGAATTACTGGAGATGGAGTATACAGAGGTGGGGTTTACAGTTGTTCATATAGAAAATAATACAATAATTAATAAATAATAATACAAGAACTGAAAACCTACTTTTGCCCATCCCTGTATATATACATGCTAAAAAAAGTCTTTATTTTCAATCAATGTATCAATGTTTTCATGTATTTAAGTTGTTTACTTGGACTTACTAGTATGGGTATGTTAAAGAGATATCTATTTAATACAGTAATGAATGCATACAGCTCAACCTGGGCTAACTCACTGAGTTTCTAATTCTCCAATTTCATAGTTCAGTTGATAGGATTCCATTCAGCTCCCAGGCTGTCATAATTTATGACATTCAAGTGTATGTTTCAGTATGGTTTTAGCCAAAGGAAGTCATGTAGCCAGGGAAGCAGAGAAAGGAAAGAAGATCACCATACTTGAATCTGTGCCAGCACTATAACAAAAGGGGTCAATAATAAACAGCAGGTTTAGTGCTTGATGTGCCTACAATGTCAATTGCCACATGCAACAGGCAAGTTATTTATGAAATGAGCCTCTTGAAAATGTATAGCTCTTATAATATGTATCTCATTTCTATGTCCTTTCCAACAAAATAAATTGTTGTTATCTGTCTATTTAGAACATATGGTTGCTTTATTATTTTTTAAAATGTGATGACACCACATAGCTAGTAAATATTGAAAAGAATCTAATCCATGCAACAAATGGAACAGATAACTAATTCTTTTAAATATCTGTGTGATATTTACCTTATTTTTAAAAGAAAGTGATTTCTGCTGACCCCTGAAATTAAAGTTCACATGTTTCTTCCAACACATAGTATTCTATTAACATTAGGAAGCTTTCTCACATTGCCTATTTTGTTTCTTTCACATTTCACTACATCATTACTCCTCAATTTTCTACCACATAATAGGGTTATTATTTTTTATTATATACTATTCTTTAGTTATGCCAAGTCTTATATTTTTATCCCTGCAAAAAGAAATCTGTTTGCTATAAAAGTTTATATAAACATTAAAGATGTATAAAATAGCTTCCTTTAAAGAACAGAAAGATTATTAATTTATAAAGACTATTGTTAAGCTATCAAAGCTAATATTTTCTTTAGTTATTAAATTTTAAGTTGGGCAGGTATTAAAAGACCACATTAAAAGCATATTATAGCTGGTTTTTACTTTATAAAAGTAAAAATAATACATGTGCATATAAAAGTAAATAAATAAAGATTAGAAAAAGAAAGCAAATTGTTTTCTTTTATCCCAGATTCATAACCCTCAGAGTCTTTAAAATCTCATATAAGACTTTAAGCATTTTTATATAGTCAAGTTTATGTACTTTTACATAGTCAAATTTACATATTTTTTCCTTCATGGCTTTAATTTATATGTATTGCTTCATAAACCAAGATTATATGGGCTTCTCAAGTCAGTCTAAGATTTTTAAAAATAATTTTATTACTTTTTATGGCTTATTTTCAATTAAACATAATTGTTCTAGTATTTATTTTGGTATCTATGAAAAATTTTTGCTTTTGTATATAGAAAATAAAGATCAAACTTTTATCCTCAAAACCATGTTTTCTTTAAATGGGGGACCCAATGTCATTATATATATTTATATATATGTGTGTGTGTATTTTTTTCAATCAATTTAAAATGCTAACTTTTCATATTCCAGATCTGTATTATACTTACATACACATACATTCATATTATGGACTTTCTGTTCTGTCTTTTAGGTTAGCTGCCTGTATTCATATGCCCCTATCAAACTTACTTAATGTAGCTTTATAATATATTTTGTAGTTGGGGCTGGCTAATTTCTACCCCTATTACTCTTCACTTTTAGAAAACTTCTGACCTTCTTCATGTATCATTTTTATTACATGCATTTTTTTTAATCAGCTCATATAATATGAAGTTTTATTATATATTTATTGGAATTTTGTTAAATAATCCTTAAGGAAGAACACATTGTTGAGTTAGTCTATAGAAAGCATGTCATTTTCTATTTATTCAAGAAAAGTTTGTTTAGTTAAATTTCATATTTACAAATGATCTAAAATTTATAAATTCTATAATAATAATAATAATAATAATAATAGTGCCACTTCCATTTAGGGAGCACTGTCTTTTCCAAACACTATGTTATAAACTTCACACATGTCATCTCATTTAATTCTTACACCATGGGATTAAGTAAGGGAGTATATTGAGCATCAGAGAAGATAAGCAGCTTACATTTGTTCACAGTTATTCAGAGGCAGTACTGATTATCGAACCCAGATCTACATGAATTTAAAGCTCATGCTCTCTCTTACCTTGGTAAACTACATTTATCTCTATTTAGTCATTCTCACTTATCAAGGAGAAAAAGGTAAATAAAGTGTATCTACAAACTGAGTAGGGAAGTTAACAAAAGAAAAATCCTGTGAGCTTCACATTAGCAAAGGTGTATCTATATGCTCTCCATTTTACCAGAGCAATGTTTATTCATGGTTCTATAGACTGAATGTATGTGGACTGCCTAATTCGGCCAGTGGATGCTTATCTAAATTTTCTTATGACTAATAATCTCCTTAAATGTATCACAGCAGGAAATATTTGTTACTAAGATTTATAGTTTCCCCCTACTACATTTGACTGTACTTTTATAATTTCTCTTGAAGTTGGTAGTGATATTTACAGTTGACTCTAAACATTATACCTATTTTATCAGAAAAACATTATTTGAAAATGTATTCTGCGTGTTTATAAATGGTTATTGCTTTACTATTAGTCATACAAGATAGCATAAGTATTGATAGTGTGTAGACAAACTAAAAGAGGAGAAACTTCTCAATAAATGATCTGTCTAATTTGCAATTGATGGTCAGTAAAGTTTACTTTGCTAAAATTCTCCTGGAATGATCATTTAAATTAGCAACAGAATTTGGGGTCCAACTATTTTTTTGGGGGAACACATTTTATTGTCAATAACGTAAGTCAATGGGTTATTTATTTTAATAGATGCATATGTTATTATTGTATGTAATAGGTAGATGATAATAGATTCAGTGTTTTGCAGAGACACATATTATTTTATTTATGTCCTTATCCATCTCCAAGAAGATGTAAAGAAACATTTGGATGTAACAGATTTATAAAACTTTTAAATATTCTATTAAAGTCATGAATCACAATCCAAGAATACTAGATGTTTCCTTCTGAGAGGAAAAGGAGAGGTGGTCATCTGTTGAATCTTGAAAATGAGAAACAGGAGAACAAATATAGCTTAATAGATTTAAGGAAGTAAGAAAAATAATACACTTATATGTCACTTTGGCATTTATGAATGGTTTTCATAGTTCTTATCTCATTTCATCCTCACAGTATCCCTGTAAAGTTGGCCAGGTAAACATTAATTCTATTTTGTATGTGAGTCAGATTCATTGATCTTAGCAAGGATATCTGCATTGATAGCTGTTGCATGCCATAATTGACTTGCAACCAGGTATCCTCACTGGGGATGAAAATGTGATAAAATGAACAAAATAAACTGATGAACAAAATAGAACCAGAAGCATGGATACATGGAACAGACTGATAGGGGTCAGAGGAGAGGGGTATAGGAGGGACTGGATAAAAGAAGGTGAAGAGATTAGCCAAAGAACATATATGCATAGCTCATGACACAACAACAGTGTGGGGAGGGGTCAGAGGGAGAAGGGAGTGAAGGCTGGGTGGAAGTGGGCAAATGATGGGGGTGAATGGGGACATCTGTAATAGTGTCAACAATAAAAATGGTTAAGAAAAATCTATAACACAAATCTATGCCATTATAACTTTAGGGGATATTGAGGACACTATAATGATTTGTAGCATATCCCTAACTTTATGATGCATAATATATCATCTCAACCATTGCAATTCTATAATGACTTAAGAGTCTTATTATAAGTAAAACTTACACTGTCATTTGAAAGTGTTATTCATACTGTGAAGTTGATTATTTTTTGTGGTTATCATCGCGTTACTATTTCTATTTCTATTATTACTACAACTAATAGTATGGTAGTAAAAATCATAAAACTAATGACAATGATAATAATGGTTTATTGATTTATAGACTTTACTTGCAAGTAAGAGGAGTTTATAAATTTAATTTTAAAGAAAAATGTATAAAGACTTGACACTGTGTTCTTAGAAATAAAACAATATAAACTTGGGAAAAATTACAGTGGATGGATTTTTTGGGCAACTTCTTCCAGGCAATTTAAATTCAATTGAACTTGTTAATTTTACACTTTAAAGTGGAATTATTATTTATTAAAGAATTTCCTAGACTTTTGAGACTCAACTTCCATCCCCTTCATTACTGAAAAAGAAAATTTTAGACTCCTATCACTATCTCTATATTATAATTTTTCTACATTCAGACAGTGTGGTGCAATCTCATTGGTGTCATCAAAAGTTAGAACAATATAGCATTTCATATCACTTCAAGTTAAAATGAGTACTTCTGGTTTGGATTTTTTCCAGAGCTGTCAACAAATTGATAATGTTCACATGTGTAAAGGGATTTTGAATATATAATTACTTGCTGAATTGATCTAAAGGCCCTGTATTGATCTACTGGGTAACATGATTTTCATTTTTGAAAAAAAAACAGTATAATGTATGTTATGAAAATCATCTAAAATATATTTACATAATAGATGTTAGTATCTCCTTTGGAACTTTTGAATCCTTCTCATGTATTAACATAATGGGCTAAATAAATTTAAAATTGCATGTTGAGGAAATAATTTTCTTCTGTTTTCCCCAAACTATACATAAAAATAAGAAATAGGAAATTAAGAGTACTCCATTTTCATTCTTAATTCACTTCCTTGCTGGCTCATATTACAGCTACTTTATTTTAAAGACAAAAAAGAGGTTTTTAAAAGTTCTAAATGCATATAAGATTAAGTAAAATTATACATATACCTTAGAAAAACATTTCTATTAATTTAGAAAGTGCTTATGCCTAAATATATTCATCATAGAAATTATAGAATAATGTTTAGGACAGTAAACATAGGCAAGTCGGTATTCTTGATGAAGCAGTCTGAACGGTGAGTAAGAGAAATGGCTATCAGCTTAGGTAGACTGTCAGAGTTTTAGCTTGGAAAAAGAAGCTCAGTGACTCTTTGAACATTAATTCAAATTTCATTATATAAGATGTTCAGCATTTGTATCCATATATTAAAGTGCTAATAAATTTTTCTACTGCAGAGACTTTTCCCAGCATACTTTCGTATACATTTATTTTTTTGACTGTGGCAAATCAGAAAAATGAAACAATAACTAACCAAAACTGTGACTATGGTGAGTTTCTGTATAGAGGAGGGAGGTGGGAAAGGGGCTGAAGATTGATTATATACAATTCTGGCCAATACATAGTAGTCCTAATCTGAGTTTTATATATTATTTCAAAATTTTAAGTCAACTTGTATTTTTAAAATATTGTTATTGAGGTATAATAGTTATACTAAAATATATACATATTTAATGTATACAATTTGATGAGTTAGGAAATATGCATATACCCATGAATTTATCAACACAATTTAATAGACATATTCATCAGCTCCAAAAGTTTCTTCCTGTACTAGTATCTTTGTTTATGTTTTGTTTTGTTTGCTTTGTTTTGTTTGTAGTAAGAACATTTAATATGGGATCTAACTTATTAACAAATGTATAAGTGCATATAATAACAGCATTATTTAAATTAGGCTTTATGTTGTACCATAAATATCTAGAACTAATTCATCTTACATAACTGAAACTTTATAGCAGTTGAAAACTACCCATTCCCCTCTTCCACTAGCCTCTGGTAACCACCATTCTATTTTCTGCTTCTATGAATTTGACTATTTTAGGTATTGCGTAGAAGTGGAATCATACAGTATTTGTTTTTCTGTGCTTGGCTTATTTCACTTAGCATAATGTCCTCCAAGTTCATACATGTTGTCACAAATGGTCAGATTTTCTTCTATTTTAAAGCTGAACAATATTCCACTATAGGTATTTCATATGTATTCCATGATATGTATTTTTCATGTCAATTTGTCTGTTGATTGACATTTAAGTTGTTTCCATAACTTGGCTATGGTGAATAGTGCTTTAACAAAAATGCATATATTTGAAGTTTTACAAATGGCACATACACAGCTGGGAAAAATTAACTAGTTTGATTTTGATTTGCAGAATGGAAAACAGGGCTACTAAGGTAAATGATAGAGAACAATGACAGAATTGAGTCTGGAACCAGATTTCGTGGATTTCCAAATCAAGGCTTGTTCCTTCACACAGTGCCTGGTTAACCTGAGCATTTTCCTTAGTGTGAACAGGTGAAATTGCATACTACCTGGTTAACTTCATATTTTGACCAGCAAAAATGGAAAGACATGCTTTGATAATCAATTGTATGAAAATAAAATTTTATTTTTTATCTGTTTAACATCAGATTTGGACAAGGATACAGCCCTGTAAAAGATGAATGACCTAAGAAATTTGGGGTAGTTCACATTTATCATAGTTTGGGTAATTTATCATTTTTATTTGATCAACTGCAGATTCAAGAAATATTTTTTTTAAAGTTAACTTTTAGCCTTTTTGTAGTGTTTTGTTCACTTACTGATTTGAGTTATCACATTTATCAAGTGAAAATTGGCCTAGTAATTTTTATACCCTTGAAAATGTAAATTCTTTGTTTAGTACAATAAATAACTTTGACCAACCCTAGTCTTGAAGTCAGTTGCACTACAATGAATGTTTAATATGAACTGGGATTCGTTTGCCTGATTTAATGCTAGATTTTTAGCCCTAATTT
Organism: Eptesicus fuscus; assembly: GCF_027574615.1. Taxonomy (NCBI): domain Eukaryota; kingdom Metazoa; phylum Chordata; class Mammalia; order Chiroptera; family Vespertilionidae; genus Eptesicus; species Eptesicus fuscus. The sequence goes on from NC_072475.1 coordinate 33,931,044, forward strand.
CCTGCCTGTCATACATGAAACTTTCAAGAAATATTTATTGAATGAATGAATGACTCACTGCTGCTTTTGTATAAAATTTGTAAGAAAAAAAGTGGATAATGATGTTGATAGAGTTTCAGAATATTTCCAAGAACTTCTGAATTGCTTAGAGAGAGCGAAAAAAAAAAAAATTGGGACTTATGATTGCTGATGCAATGAATTCTATACTCATAGTGTGAAATTGTCTCTAAGTTTGGAATCCTGAGAGTGTGTGAATAAAAATATGATGTGCAAGCAGTCTAGTTTGACTGATGGTTAACACGAAAAGTCTTGCTGTTATTGAACTATATTTTTTCTTCTGTATATATTCATCCAGCTCAAGATGTTAGAGAGGATGAATTATTTTTTATTAAGCAAACTACTTTTATTAGTTTAATTTTACATTAAACTAAACTTTGAAGAGAAAAATAGAACCATCACAAAATTCTTTCTTTACCTCCTTGAATTGAATGATGTTTAAAAAATATATTTTAGGATACAAACCAGTAAGTATGTCACCTCTGGTTAATGTGAATAGAAAAAAATATCCATCAATATTTTCTTAATTCATTAAACTTAAATCATGTAAGTCAATAACTGTTGCCTTGTCTGTCATTTTGTTACTTTTTTTTTTTTTTAGTTTCAAGTTAATTTAGAATGTTTACATGTAGATAAATTTGTCATGTTCTTAAACAATGAGTTTTCACCAGTGATGAGCTAGGTCAAGTTATCAGCATGATGAGACCACTCTGAGATGCTTTAAAAATTAGTGTGTGCTTTTTTTTTTTTTTTTTTTTTTTTTTGTGTGTGTGTGTGTGTGTATTAAGAACATGAGGTCAATTCTCTTTAAAAGTGTTTAAGGTCTGTGGATAATGCTAAAATCACTCCAAAATTAGCAACAATCAGGAAGAAGAAAATTCATGTGAACTGACTAAAACCACTGCTGGAAATGTGTTTTTATGGCTATAGCTAATAACCCTACCATTATTTCCCCCACTTTACTGGAAAAGCAACTGAGGCACAGAAAAAAATACGCTACTTGAAATACCACACACTACTACAAATGGTAGATGTGACATTTGAACCCAGAGACAACTTGAGGCAGAGATTTCAGCTTATCTACTATGCTGTTTTACAAATTAAAACTTGGGTTAGGGTATGTCTTATAGACAATTTAAGATCACAAATCTAGTGACAATTTTTGAGGCTAAAGGTAGGCCTGGATTGTGATTAAGAAAATATGGCAGAGAATAATTAGGTACATATTGGTGGGAGACTATAAAGAGGATGCACATTACGTAGACAGGAAGGAAGGAGGGTTGCACTGAGCATGTGAGCATGAAAAGGAGGGGCTGGGGTGTTGTTGTTTGTGAGAGCCATTATAGAACACCTCATAAATGGATGAAAGAAGGAGGAATCAAAGACAAAACTAAGTTTTTTTACATACCCCAACCCAGGTTTTAATGCTTGCATAACCTGACTTCACTTTACCTGTACAACCTCATTTCTTCTAGCAGCCTGTGAAAATGTAGATGTCACCCCATTTGAAGAATTATAAACAGATGATTTTACATGGTGAGAATAGAAGCTACTAGCTTTATAGTGATAATTCCCCACATTTTTACAGTGTGGAGGAAATTCTAAAGGTTTTGGAAATATTTGAAAATTATACCAATTGATTATCTTTATATCTACATCCACATTTATATCTACATTTATTTCTACATCTATATATCCCACACCAAATACCAGCCAAATGTGACACTTTCATGGTAGTCCATAAAATTGCTATTGTAATATTGTAAGTGGATCATTATTTCTAGTTTATACATTTCCCCCAAATATATATCACCTGATATGACTTTGCCCCATCCCGTTTGAACAGGAGTGTATTTGTCCATTAAGGCAGTTTTGGAAAATGTTGAATCTAACACTTGAAGTAGATGACTTGACATTCACAAACTATAAAGGATAGGAGGGGGTAGTTCAGGGGTATTAGAGCATGAGTTCAGTCATTTACCTATTTGTTGATTTATGTTTATGAGATAGTGAGGAAGACAGGCCCAATGAGCAATGGCAAGTGCTGATCTACAGTTCAGGAGGGCACTGTTAGTTGAAGAGGTACATTCAGATGGAAACTTTACAGGGCATAGCTGAAGTCATGGGTGCAAATAAAATTACTAAAGGAGAAATTTTGGAGAGCAAAATGCATTGAAGGGAGAAACTTTGGAAAATCCTGTATAAGAGTAGGAAAAAAAAACCACAGCAAAGAAAGTGGATCAGCATAAGTAAGAAGAAATACAGGAATGAAAGGAGAGACAAAGGATGGAATATGATGAAAAGGAGTGGTCAGTCCTCCAAGGAGGCAATGGAACAATGCTGGTGACTTTGGAGGTCATGGATGACATTTGGGACATAGTTTTTATAGAATTATAAAGCCAGAATTCAAATGATTAAGGAACATTATTTTTAGAGGCAGGGGGAACAGCCCTTCTAGGTTGCTTTATCAAGAAGTTTGGTAGTGAAGGGGAATAAGACAGAGGTGAGGAAAAAGCAGAGTGGAGGGAAAGTGCTGCATTGATTTATATTTTTATACTGGTGGAGTGTGAGGGTGACTGAGTTTGCATATGGGTCTGTATATTTGGAAGGGTGATCCTGTACACCTTTAAGATAAATTAAAAACAAACAAACACCCAAAACAGTGAAGAATGAGAGTTTAATAAGGGAATTCATAATTGATGTAACAAGTTCCTGAAACATGAGAAACTGAGGTACACAAGCCTGGATTCAGAATACCTTTTCTTTCTTTAAACTTAACAGCAGAGTAAGAAAAATTTTCATTTTGCTTGAAAAAAAATCTGCCTTTACATTTAGATTTTGTGATTTAGACTGTAAGTATTGGAAGGAAAGAATAATGAATAATAATGCTTTTTATTGTTTCATTATAGACTTTTCCTTAGCAGGGTAAGCATAGTTCTAGAGTTATTTTACATGATTACTCATCAATATTCTCATTCACTTGACAAATTTTATTGAGCCTCTAGTATGATTGACCCACTTTTCAAAAAAAAAAAGGTACACAGTTGCTGAATTAAATAGTTCACAGTCTAGTAGTTTAAAATGACCAATGGCAGAAAAGATTCTGATATAGTAATAAAGATATTATTTTATAATCTCTGGAAATTCCTTGTACTGGCAAACCATGCATTTAAGATGGTATTTCTAGGGAGGAAAAGTGTTTTGATTATGTGAAAAGAAGTTTCTCAGTGATTGTAAAAAACAGTGATTTCCATAAAATGGTATCTCACTCTTCATTTTACTAGTTGCATGTTCCCACCATTCCTACTGATATTAGTGGAACAAACTCTAATATAGCAGCAGGCTTATATAGCTCTTTATGTTGAAACAAATACATTTCTGAGGTCATCTCATAATGTGTAAAGTGAGTCTGTGCCTCAATGATCTAACTCTGCAATATTATTACAGCATCAATACATAATACAGAATGCTTAATTGGAACTTCTATGTCTGACTGCTGTGTACTGTAAGGCAGATAGATAAGCAATTTTCAACTGTTCTGTGTAGCCACAGGACTTTTTAAAACATGCAGTAACTCACTATTTACTCAGGGGCACTGACCTCTTTCTCCTTAGATTGTCAAAAAGTGACAACAGCCAAAACAACAATAGCCATCCAGTGGATGAATCAAAATTATACCTATTATTTTTGTCCTGTCTTAAAAAATAGAATTTTTGGTGTGCTGCAGAAGTTTAGTAATTAGTTTAGGTGCACCATGAGCTGAAAAGGTTAAAAAATTCTGAGGTAAAATAAAGATAAATGATAGACAGATGAATTATTCCAGCAGCAACATAATAGGAAACATAGACTATTAGAGTTAGTAGGGACTTAAATATAAGTTATCTAGTCCAGCTCCTTCTTTACAGGTGAAAAAATTGAGGACAATTGCAAGGAAGAAATAGGACTAAACTTCAGTTCTATTTGTTCTCTATTTTTTCATTAATATTTTGTTCTTAGTTTTTAAAAAGGAGCTTTATATTTTAAATTTTAATTTAAAATTTCTTGGTGTCATAGTACTCAACATTTGGTCCTGTAACCATCTCAGTCGTCTATTTGTCACTCACTTATAGGATGATAATTTTCTCGGTGGGCTATGTTTTGTTTGTTTGTGTCCCTACTACAACTCTGAGATCATAATAGATAGTTTAAAAAAAAATAACATGAATGAATGAATGAGCCATCTTTCCTAAATTCTTCAATTAAACCTCCACTCACTGTGGCCAAATGAAGCCTCATTGAATTGAGAAAACCTCTCCCCACTCTCTGTTAGATTCTCTGGGTGCTCTCTCAGCAGACACCAGGTCACCCAGGGCTAAGTGATTTAATGTAAGGTGAATTGGTCCTGGTAATTCAGGGACATTACTGAGGGGGCACATTCCCAAGTATTTAGAATGGAAGTTATTAATAAACCTGAAGGTTACCTGGAGTGCTTGGGATCAGGGAAGATGAAAGAAAGACAGGATGGGCCCGAGCTTAGGAATACTCATTAAGATCCCACCCAAATGTCAAGTTTTAAATTCTCTCAGTGCTGCAACCAGGACTCTGGCCTGGAGAGATCAGACTTCACTGTGTGCCATCCCCTCCTATTTATGTAAGTGTCTTGAATTGAACCGTAGAGCATCCTGAGATGATATTTTAGTTTGCTGAGGAGGACATTGGAAATAGGAAGATGAAATCATTTGGTCAAGAGTGAAATGAATTGTGCGATCACAGTACTACACCAATCTGAAACACTGCCTTCCACATATCAGTATCATCGAACTCACATTGATCCACTCCTCTGCGACTTATGAGTTACTAAATTAAATGGAAGCTTTTCCTTTAACAGCCATGTGAATAGTGGACATTTTCCTTATGTCTAAATGAATCAAGGACCCACTCTAGTAAATATCTCCGTGAAGTATCAATAGTTTAAAAAAATTTAAAGCCTTCCATAGTTAATATTTTTCTACTGTTCTGTGAGTGCATAAGAAAGTAAAATGTTAAATTGCCTATTGTGCTTAATAATATTGCAGAGTAGTTACCTTAAAAAGTATAGTAAAAGGACCTATCTTACATTCTTTATTTGATTAAATGTTTAAAGAACAACTGCTTCCTATGATGAACTTGCAAATGACATTTAAATGTGTTCTTGCTTTAAAAAGCACTGCTATGAGAGGTTGTTTAAAAGATATCTTGGGGTTGCATTCTGAGATGACAACTGATGAATAGCTTTGTTTTTGCTCTTTTTTTTTTTTTTTTTTGGCCTTAAGGACTGTTTAGACATTACTTAGATCTCTAATTGCATTTTTCTTACATCTTAAGGATAACAGAGTTTTTATATTACTTACCAAATGCAAATTAAACACAAAAGGGAAATAGACATTTTGATCAAGTCCTCAATTTTTCAGATAAATGTTTCTCACAATGACCACTATCAGTTATATCAGAAATGTTAGCTTTTAAAGAGATTGGTTTATTTCAATGATAATTTTTTAAAAGTTGTATTATTATATTATTGTATTATTTTAGGCACTCAAAAAAAGTATGTTTTTATTAAAAAATTTACACTAATAAAAGAGAAACATGCAAATTGACCATCACTCTGCTACACCCACCAGCTAATCAGGAGCGAGTATGCAAGTTAACCCAACAAAGATGGCAGCAGCCACAGAGCTGGAGCGAGCAGGAGGCGTGGGTTGCCCCCGGTGATGGAGGAAGCCAAGCTATCTGCCCACCCTGGTCAGACCTGGCCTCCACTCAAGGCTACAAAGTTTCAATTATAGAAGATAAATAAATCCCAGATACCTGCTTCCAGCTGGCCCTGGCCTCTGCTCAAGGAGGTGCTGAAAAAAAAAAAAAAAAAAAAGAATAAGCCGAAACCGGTTTGGCTCACTGGATAGAGCGTCAGCCTGAGGACTGAAAGGTCCCAGGTTCGATTCTGGTCAAGGGCATGTACCTTGGTTGCAGGCACATCCTCAGTAGGGGGTGTGCAAGAGGCAGCTGATCAATGTTTCTCTCTCATCAATGTTTCTAGCTCTCTATCCCTCTCTCTTCCTCTCTGTAAAAAATCAATAAAATATACATATTTTTAAAAAGAATAAAAGGAGGGGCTGGGAGCTTGGGTTGCCAGGGGGTGTGGCCAGCCTGCAAACAGCCATTAGCCCCTCACCCAGGCTGGCCACACCCCCATGGCCCTATCCCTGTAAATGGGCAGTCGAACATCCCTCGAGGGGTCCCAGATTGGAGAGGGTGCAGGCTGGGCTGAGGGTCACCCCCCCCCCGTGCACGAATTTCGTGCACCAGGCCTCTAATTGTATTATAAATATGTAGAAAAAATATAAAACTTTATTATATCATGAAATTCATTTATAGTTCACTTTTTTCTACTTATATCTCTCTATAATTCAACCTTGGCTACATGGACACATTTTTTAAAATAACAATAAAGTTAACCATATCAATTACTCTGCTTAAGAATAAATGCTATTTTTATTCAACCAATGAGTCAATAGGAGAAAAAACTTACAATTAATGCTATTTACTTGTATAATTCAAACATTTATTGAGGATTTGAAACCGGCTATGTGAATATAATGTCAAAGCAATGAATAAAAGTCATTCGATAAACAAGTTTTCTGCTAACAAGAAGGCTGCAGTCTAATGAAGGGAGTTAGTAACAAGCAAGCACAATTGTTTCCCAACTCTGAACCTTTGTTGTGTGCCAGCTTCAGCTCAGTGGTGGCAGCGTGTGATTTCTCATGCCATATTACCTGGATTTAGATTATAGATTCTTCATTGACCAGCTGTAAGACCTTGAATATGTTATGTAACCCCTCTATCTTTTTCTGTAAAATAATAATTGTGGAATCTAATGTAGTTATGATAACTTAATAAGTTGATAAAGGTAAATATTCTAGAAGTGTGTTTGGCACACAGTAAACATGACGTCAGTATTGACTATTAATAACTCAAGTTCTCATTCCACAGCGATGAAGTACATATCATAATCTCTGACAGACAGAGAATCAGGGAAGTCAAGTCACTCTCCCGAGGTTATAACCTAGAGAGGGCACAGGTGTAATGCAGTCCCCACAACAGCTCACTGGACTCCCAGTTCCACTGGCCTTCACACTGGTTTTCAAATTAATTTTAACGTTTAGAGATCTTCAAGTTCTTTATCTTACAAGATATAATAATATGAAATTGTAATGATTTTTTTTTTTACTTCAAAAACCATCTTTGATGTTAACATGTCTTACTCTTACTTTGATTTTAACATTTAAATAACAACAATATAATTACATTTTCCTCTTGACTGCTAAAAAAAAGAGAGGTTTAAAATAAGCAATGGGTTTTCTAGAATATTGGCCTGCATTTATTGAAGCATAGACCTTACAATTCGGAATACTTTGTTGATTTTCTCAACTAATATTTTTATTTATTTTTAATAAATATTTCATTTTTCCTTTATATAAATTGTTTTACTTCCTTTTGTGTTTCAATGAGATGTGAACTATTTTATTTTCTAGCTGTTATAAAATTAAATAGTATCTAACAGCATTAAAAATTAGCCATGAATATCTGCAAGAGATTTTTTTTAAACCAAAGTCATAAAGAATTAAAGAAATATTTTCTAAGTATAAGGTGTGTGTAGGGTCACAGGTAGTAAAGAGTTGCACATGAGATGAGAAACCATTTTACTAGTAAATAAACTAAAATGTATCAGAGATGTAGGATATGTATAAATGACTTTATAACTACCATATAAGAAAGAGAAAATTGTTTTTGTATGTGGAGAATTTTTCCCCACAACTTGAAATCTTTTTTAAATTACTCAATATCTGGTACCAGATAGATATACATTTCATTTTAACTCATATTATTTAGTCACTTTTCTAAGTCTCTACTAAACTTTATAGACATACAATATTTGACAAATTCAATTCTTTTTTTGCCTTTATTGTTTTTTAAATATTTTTATTGTTTAAAGTATTACATGTAGTAGTACATATATCTCCTTTTTTTCCCCCCTTGACATTCCCCCAGCCTCCCCTAGCCCCTGTTGCATGCCCTCATCCCCCCCCCCCGCCGCCTCCCCCCCACAGTGTCTTGTGTCAATTTGTTGTGCTTATTTGCATGCATACAAGTCCTTTGGTTGATCTCTTTCCCCCCCTCCCCAACACTCCCCTGCTTTCCCACTGTAATTTGACAGTCTGTTTGGTGCTTTACTGCCTCTGTATCTATCTTTTTGTTTATCAGGTTATAATGTTCTTTATTTTCCATAAATGAGTGAGATCATGTGGTATTTTTCTTTCATTGCCTGGCTTATTTCACTTAACATAATGTTCTCCAGGTCCGTCCATGCTGCTGCAAATGGTAAGAATTCCTTCTTTTTTTATAGCAGCGTAGTATTCCATTGTGTAGATGTACCACAGTTTTCTAATCCATTCATCTGCTGATGGGCACGTAGGCTGTTTCCAAATCTTAGCTACGGTGAATTGTGCTGCTATGAAAATAGGGGTGCATATATCCTTTCTGATTGGTGTTTCTAGTTTCTTGGGATATATTCCTAGAAGTGGAATCACTGGGTCAAATGGGAGTTCCATTTTTAGTTTTTTGAGGAAATTCCATACTGTTCTCCAGAGTGGCTACACCAGTCTGCATTCCCACCAGCAGTGCAGGAGGGTTCCTTTTTCTCTGCATCCTTGCCAGCACTTGTCGTTTGTTGATTTGTTGATGATTGCCATTCTGACAGGTGTGAGATGGTATCGCATTGTTGTTTTGATTTGCATCTCTCGGATAATTAGTGACATTGAGAATGTTTTCATATGTCTCTTGGCCTTCCTTATGTCTTCTTTCAAAAGGATTCTATTTAGGTATGTTGCCCATTTTTTTATTGGATCATTTATCTTCCTTTTATTAAGTTGTATTTGTTGGAGATTAAACCTTTATCAGTGATAACATTTGCAAATATGTTTTTCCATACAGTGGGCTTTCTTGTTGTTTTGTTGATGGTTTCCTTTGCTGTGCAAAAGCTTTTTATTTTGATGTAGTCCCATTTGTTTATTTTCTCTTTAGTTTCCATTGCCTTAGGAGCGGTATCAGTGAAGAAATTGCTTAGGCATATGTCTGAGATTTCTCTGCCTGTGGATTCCTCTAGTATTTTTATGGTTTCCCATTTTATGTTTAAGTCCTGTATCCATTTAGAGTTTATTTTTGTGTATGGTGTCAGTTGGTGGTATAGTTTCATTTTTTTGCATGTATCTGTCCAATTTTCCCAACACCATTTATTGAAGAGACCGTCTTGACTCCATTGTATGTCCATGCCTCCTTTGTCAAATATTAATTGAGCATAGTGGTTTGGGTCAATATCTGGGTTCTCTATTCTATTCCATTGGTCTATATGTCTGTTCTTGTGCCAGTACCAGGCTGTTTTGAGAACAGTGGCTTTATAATACAGCTTGAAATCTGGTATTGAGATCCCACCTACTTTGTTCTTCTTTCTCAGGATTGCTGTGGCTATTTGGGGTCTTTTTTTTATTCCAGATGAATTTTTGGAGAGTTCTTTCAAGGTCTGTGAAATATGCCATTGATATTTTAATGGGGAGTGCATTGAATCTATAGATTGCTTTGGGTAGTATGGACATTTTAATGATGTTGATTCTTCCAATCCATGAACATGGTATGTTCTTCCATCTGTTTATGTCTTCCTCTATCTCTTTTTTCAGTGTCCTGTAGTTTTCTGCATATAGGTCTTTTACCTCTTTAGTTAAGTTTATTCCTAGGTATCTTAATTTTTTTGGTGTGATGGCAAATGGGATTGCTTTTTTAGTCTCTCTTTCTGTAAGTTCACTATTGGTGTATAGAAATGCCATAGATTTCTTGCATTTTCACTGGGCTTTTCTTGTTGCTCTCTTTCTAACTCTTTGAGTTGCAGGGTTAGGTAATTTATTACCATTGTTTCTTGTTTTTTGCAGTAGGCTTGTAGAGCTATGAACTTCCCTCTCAAGAATGCTTTCTCTGTGTCCCATAGATTTTGGATTGTTGTGTTTTCATTGTTGTTTGTTGCCATGATGTTTTTTATTTCTTCCTTGATTTCTCTGGTAACCCAGTCATTGTTTAATAGCATGCTGTTTAGTCTCCATATGTTTGATTTTTTTGGATTGTTTTTATTGTAGTTGATTTCCAGTTTTATGCCACTGTGATCTGAGAAGATGCTTGATATGATTTCTATCTTCTTGAATTTGCAGAGACTTTGCCTATGACCCAATATATGGTCTATTTTTGAAAATGACCCATGTGCACTTGAGAAGAATGTATATTCGTGGCTTTTGGGTGACATGTTCTGAAGATGTCAATTAATTCCATCTGGTCTAGTGAGTTATTTAGGATTGATGTTTCTTTGCTGATTTTTTGTTTAGAGGATTTATCCAATGGTGATAGTGGGGTATTAAAGTCTCCTACTATGATTGTATTGCTATCAATCTCTCCCTTGATATCCTCCAGGAGTTTTTATTTTATTTTTTTTATTTTATTTTATTTATGTATTTGGGTGCTCCTATATTGGGTGTGTATATGTTTACCAGAGTTATTTCTTCTTGTTGGATTGCTCCCTTTAGTATTATGAAGTGGCCTTCCTTATCTCATGTTATGTCCTTCACTTTGAGATCTAATTTGTCAGATATAAGTATTGCTTCCTCAGCTTTTTTTTTTCATTTCCATTCGCCTGAAAAATATTTTTTCATCCCTTCATCCTCAGTCTGTGTGTGTCTTTTTTTCTGAGGTGGGTTTCTTGTAGACAGCAGATATATGGGTTGTGTTTTCTTTCTTTTTTAAAAAATATATTTTATTGATTTTTTACAGAGAAGAAGGGAGAGTGATAGAGAGTTAGAAACATCGATGAGAGAGAAACATCGATCAGCTGCCTCCTGCCTCCTGCACACCTCCTACTGGGGATGTGGCCACAACCCAGGTACATGCCTTTGACCGGAATCAAACCTTGGACCTTTCAGTCCGCTGGCCACAGGCCAACGCTCTATCCACTGAGCCAAACCGGTCAGGGCGGGTCGTGTTTTCTTATCCAGTCCATTACCCTATGTCTTTTGATTGGGGCTTTTAATCCATTTACATTTAAAGTTATTATTGATAAGTACTTATTTGTTGTCATTTTTATTCTTTACCCCTGTGTTCCTTCTTCACTTCCTTTTTTTTTTTTTTTTTTTTATAGCAAACCCTTTAGCATTTCTTGCATTCTGGTTTGGTGGTAATAAATTCCCTTAGTCCTTTTTTATCTGTGAAGCTCCTGATTTCACCTTCAATTTTGATTGATAGCTATGTATTCTTGGATTCAGACCCTTCCTTTGTATGACTTTGTATATTTCATTCCATTCCCTTCTGGCCTGATGAGTTTCTGTTGAGAAATCAGTCGCTAGTCTGATGGAGGTTCCTTTGTAGGTAACTTTCTGTCTCTCTCTGGCTGCTTTTAAGATTCTTACTTTGTCGTTGGTGTTTGCCAATTTAATTATAATGTGCCTTGATGTCAGTCTTTTGGGGTTCATTTTGCTTGGGACTCCGTGAGCTTCTTGGATTTGTGTGGGTTTTTTCTTCCCTATATCAGGGAAGTTTTCTGTCATTATTTCTTCAAACAGGTTTTCTATTCCTTGATCAGTTTCCTCTCCTTCTTGGTCCCCTATTATGCGGATGTTGTTTTGTTTCATATTGTCCCAAAGTTCCCTTAGGCTCTCCTCCTGCTTTCTAATTTTTTTTTTTCTAGAAGCTGCTCTCCTTGGGTATTTTTTCCCACCTTGTCTTCTAGCTCACTGATGTGGTCCTCTACTTCTTCTAGTCTACTCTTGATGCTTTCTATTGTGTTCTTTACAGCAGTGATGTCATTTTTCATTTCTTCTTGGTTCTTCTTCATTTCCTCTTGGTTCTTACTCATATTGTCGAATTTTTCTTCCATTCTTTTCAGCCACCTTATGACCATTTCTCTGAATTCTTTCTCTGACAGGTTGCTTGCCTCCATTTCGTTTACTTCCTTTTCTGGTGATGCCTGCTTTTCTTTCATATGCAGGCTGTTTCTTTGTCTTCCCATGGTCTCTCTTCTCTGGGTGTCTGGTTATGTAGTTCTCTCTGTCCTTATCCCAGGCAAAATCTGACCTTTCCATGGTGGAGTATAGAGCTCCTCTGAATCCGCGTGTTTGCACCAATTGGGGTCCGATGTTCTCGGGTTCACAGCTGTTCGGTGGGTGCCATAGTTGTAGATTTTCAGGCTTCCGATAACATCCACTTTTTGACAAATTCAATTCTTAATTGATTCACCAAGGCTTCTATGTGTTGTTCAGTCTAAGAAAGATCATAAGAAAAATTACACAAAGCAAGTGACCACAGAGTAACATTGGATCCTTCACTAAATAAGTTTGAACAACCTACAAATATAAATTTCACATAATACTAGAAGTTTGTTTGAAAATTCATACTATTTTAGTAATACCATCTCTGTGGCATGCAAATGTTAAGTAGTTTTTTGGATTAGAAATTCATCATCATTTAGTTCTGAGTTCTATGCTGTCTTAAAATACTGACTTTTCCCTAGACAACTACTCTAGGGCAATGGTGGGAACATGGGAAAAAAACACCATGATGTAGTAAAGGGCACTGATCTGGAAATTATCCCTATTGTGACTTTAGCCTCTCATGTGGATTTAGGTAACTCATAACACCTATCTGAGGCTCTTTCTTCATACATAAAATTATGACTAGTTGCTATGTTCTTTTACTCTCAGACAATTCTTAGATTAGGTGACTATGAAAAATCTCCAATTAATAAATAGATGTGTTTTTTCAGAAGTGTAAGTGACTCGTACTTTATTGATATTTCCAGGTATATTTGAGCTCAAAGTAAGTCATTACACTAAAATGAAATATATTTATCTGAGGATAATATTTTTCCAATATTAGAATTTGCTTTAGTTACATGTTTACATACTTTTCATGTAATACTATAGAAACTCAAATTATACAGAAAATAATACAATGACTAGTATAAAAAGTACTGAAGTCTCACCACTCATAAACACACTAAAAATAGTTTGGTGCACATCTTTTCAAACATCAAGCATTGCATTAATACATACTAAGGTGAATATGAATATATATATATATCTAACCTAATAATACCCAAACATGCAAATTGACCGCACCTTCGCTACGCCCACAGCCAATCAGAACGAACAAGATGGCGGTTAATTTGCATATGCGGGTGCTGAGCAGCCTGAGTCCTGTAAACGTCCTCCGGACCCAGGCTGCTCAGAGCCTGTAGGCCTGCGCTTAGGTCCTGAGCAGCCTGGGTCCCATAAACATCCTCCGGACCCAGGCGGGATCGCTTAGGTCCTGAGCCGCGGGGACCCCAGAACTCCCCCTGGCCACTGGGAGCCTTGGTGGGCGGGAACATTCCCGCGTTGCCATAGCGACACGGGAATGTTTCCGCCCCCAAACACGTGCAGCAGTCTGGGGTCTGGGACCTAAAGCCGCTCAGAGCCTGTAGGCCCTCGCTTAGGTCCTGAGTGGCAGGGGCCCCAGAACGCCCCCTGGCCACTGGGAGCCTTGGTGGGGCGGGAACATTCCCGTGTCGCCATAGCGACGCGGGAATGTTCCCGCCCCCAAACACTTGCAGCAGTCTGGGGTCTGGGAAATATCCTTCAGACCCAAGCCTCTCAGATCCTGTAGGCCTGCGCTTAGGTCCTGAGCAGCCTGGGTCCCATAAACATCCTCCGGACCCAGGCGAATCAGAGCCTGTAGGCCCGCGCTTAGGTCCTGAGCAGCAGGGGTCCCAGAATGCCCCCTGGCCACTTGGAGCCTAAGGGTGCAGGCGCCAAGGGGCTGGGTCCCGCAAACATCCTCAGGACCCAGGCCAGTCCAAGCCTGTAGGCCCCTTGCTTAGGTCCTGAGTGGCAGGGTTCCCAGAACACCCCCTGGCCACTTTGAGCCTATAGGTGCAGGAGCCAAGGGGCTGGGGGCGGGGCCGGGTGGAAACATCCCCTGTCACCATTGTGCCCCCAGCCGCTTGGGAATGCTCCAGCACCAAGAGGCAGTTTGGGTCCACGCCCCCAGCCTGGCGCACATGATGGGGGGCTGGCTGCTGGCCTCTGGGGTGTGTGGAGACCCTTGGGGGCCACCACTGTGTGCGGCCCAGGGGTCCCTGCATGCCCCCCAGCCTGGTGCCCATGGTCAGGGCTCATACAGGAGGCAACCAATCAAAGTGTCCCTCTCACATTGATGTTTCTCTCTGTCTCTCCCTCTCTCTTCCACACTCTAAAAATCAATGGGAACATACCCTCAGGTGAGGATTAAAAAAAAAAAAGCATATCCTATGAAAGACACATCTTGAAAATGCCTAAAGAAAGTTGTCATTTTTTCTTGGTGAAGGGACTGGAGTCCGTGTTGATGAAAACACCTTCGTGGCTGTGGTGACTGGTAGTGGCTGCAGCAGTGGGGTGATGGGGCTGGTGCCTTCCCCTGATCAGCCCAGTTGCCTCCCACAAAGGAGAGTGGGGAGCGGGCCTAAGCCATCAGTAGGACATCCTCTGAGGGCACCCAGTATGTGAGAGGGGGCAGGTTGGGCTGAGGGACCCCCAACCCCAGTGCACGAATTTCGTGCACCGGGCCCCTAGTATATATATATATATATATATATATATATATATATATATATATACACACACACATAAATAGATTGATATGCACCTATATATAAATGTATATGTGTATATGTATATATGTGTATATATACATATACTTTTTTCCATTTGGTATATAACCAGAACATCTCTCCTTGATAATGACTATACTTATTAATGATGCCTTGCAAAAACTTATAATAACTACTCAAGGTGATTCTGACAGGTCCAGTGTGACAAGTTCTCACCCTTTTTAATAATTACCTTGTTGTGATTTCTGGGCTATGCTTAACCTTCATTATATGATTAGAAACATGTTTACATTTAGCTTCTTCTAGTACTTCATTTGTGTTTTCTCCCCACCTTTGATAATATGTAATTTTTTGCTCTATCTGAATTTAGTACAAAAATAAATGAGATAGAAATGCCCATTCCAGTTGGATTGTCTCTATGGCAGCATAATATATTTTTATAGTCTTCCAAGATGTGCCACATCTGGAATCTTCCCTAAGAGTTACAAACTAAGAGACATGTCATAAAGTAATGGATCACTATGACTATTCAAAGAGAATTGCCAATATTAACACTTCTAACACATTTCTATTATTCAACATACATGATTTGAAAGTCAAACAATACTGTAAGCAACTTTAACATGATGTTCTAAATAATTCTAAATATTGCCAATCAATGCCAATAGATGCATGACAACATTCCCATTCAACTCTGTAAATAAATGTACCAAACCTTTAATTTATATCATTATGGTGCCCTGGCTATAGATCGGTGACTATACACTGCCACATCACTATCATCTTTTTAAAAATTACTTAATTTCAGATGTCTCCATCACATTAGGTACTTGTGATGAAAGAATAATACTATTCAGAATACTTTCTCTCCCTGAATGCTCATTACCAAGTCTTATTTTCCCACCAAGAACAAAAATCAAAGATGTTATTTCCGTGTTTTTTTCTCAGTTGTATCCAGTATCAGGATCTTGAGGCACTCCTCTTGTGGTATGAAGTCAAGTGTACACCTTTTATTTGAGTGTACATAGAATACACAAGCCACATGTTCAGGTTGTTGTAGTAGTAGTAATAGTAACATTACTAATAAGGAATTAGTAGCATTTTAAAATCTCTTTTACTACACATTATCTACTGTGCTGTCCACTTTGCTGAGGCTATTTCACTTAATCCTTAAAAAAATCTGTAATATAGGTGGTGTTATTCCTATTTTGCAACTGAGCATAACTGAACTAAAGCTTTATATAAATCACCGGCTCGTGTGGCTCACTGGTTGAGCATCGACCTATGAACCAGGAGGTCACAGTTCAATGCCTGGGTTGTGGGCTTGATCCCCAATGTGGAGAGTGCAGGAGGCAGCCAATCAATGATTCTTTCTCATCATTGATGTTTCTATCTCTCTCTCCCTCTCCCTTTCTCTCTGAAATCAATAAAAATATATTTTAAAAAATCTTTCTGTAAATCACATAGTCAAAATAGGAATATAAAACAGATCTCTCTCAGGTAGAAACTACCTGACTGTATACAGATCAGAAACTTGATATTTAATAACCTTGTTTTGCCAGCAAGAACTTCCCTCCTCATAGGAGCTATTGTCCAGCAAAAGCAAAAGGGATATTATGTACTGCAGGCATGACAGCTGGACCCAAGCTGGGCCTCGAAATCAGCTCTGCAAAAGTGGAGTGGTTGGTGATCCTTCCTGGAGTCCATTTGCATAAATTCATATACATAGAGACTGTTTCATGAGGAGTCTGAAGAAAATTAGTTTTTTTGTACATGGAGGTCCAGGAAATAATAGAAGATTGCAGGGTGGAGAGAATAGCATGAGGTCCAAAATATCACCTGAAAGCCACAAGTTGACAGATGCAATTTCATGATAGGCTTTGTGAGACTCAGGATAGGATGCACATCAGGGCCCAGGATCACAGGGAAGTACCGATTTCAAGGGTTGAGTCACCATTCTACACAGAACCCAACAGTGTCCTGAGTCCTGGACCATAGGGGACTTGGGAACCTAGAAAGGTTCTTTGGGCATTTAGGGGAAAAAAATCTTGAGAAATAAGATTCCTCATTAGCCCAGAGTCTGATTTAGAACTCATTTTTAACTATAGGAGCAAATTCATATGAGAATTACTGGCAAACATTCTAGAAACATGTGAGAATAACTGTCAACAGCTTTGAAGGGTGTGGGCCTTGGGTGGAGGGTCCTTAAGTCAAGAAGCTGAAAGCTGAGAGCCCCGGTAATTTGGGCACATATTTTACTGAACCCAAGGACTGCTGATGCCTGGCATGTTGGAACTCCTGCACTATTTGTGATCAAAACCCTAAAAGACTAGATGCCCCTGTTTGCTCTAAACATCTGCAGTTTTATGATTTGTACACAGCTTTACACCCGAAACTCCCTCTCATGTCAGCCTTTCAAATTTGAGAATCTATTTTTCTTTTCTGTTTGTGTTTACTGATTTGAGAGAGAGAGAGAGGAAAGGATGGAAGGAGAGAGAGAGAATGAGAGAGAGACAGAGAAGGAGAGAGAGAGAGAGAGAGAGAGAGAGAGAGAGAGAGAGAGAGAGAGTTTTGTTGTTTGACTTCTTTATGTATTCATTGGTTGATTCCTGTATGTGCTCTGACCTGGGATTGAACCAGGAAACTTGGCATACCAGGATGATGCTCTAACCAACTGAGCTACCTGGCCAAGACCTAGAATCTATTTTTCAAAACCCAAGTCAACTTATAATTTTTGAACCTGACTGACCTAACTGATTTGCTATCTCTTTCACCTCCCCATGTTACAAAGTGACACAAAATAAATACTTTTGGATTTAGCAATGATATTGTTGTACTACCTTTGAAAATCAACCCACAAGTTAAAAAAAAAAGACAGAAAATTATGTTGCCACTTTGGAAGTAAAAACAGGGTAAAATATTAATGTCCTCCATTTGTTGGACTATATTGGGCATCTTCAGGATGTTACTATTTTCTTATTTTACTATCTGAAAACAAGTATCTTTATTCCCTATATCCAGCATATTAACAAAGTTTCAATTCAAAATGACCAAGAGCTAAAAATAGAAAGAATACTATATTTAAGAAAGAAATGTTTAAATCTTAGTATTGCCCTATGGGTAAAAACATTTCCCTTTATAAAAAACAGTTGTTGTTGGTTTTGTGGTTTTTTTTTTTGTGTTTTGTGTGTTTGTTTTTTTTTTTTACTTTGCTATATCACTGGCATCATTTTGCAATTACCAGTTTGTTACCATCTTCACATGCACAGTGAGCCTGGAAAGAGATTTCCAGCCTCTTCTCTTCCATTCCGAATTCTCAGAGGATAATATTGTGCTGGATTATAGAAGATGCACGAATGAAGAAAAATGAACTCTGTCAGATTTCTCTGCTTTGAACCGAGTCATATATTTTCCCTGTAGCCATACACCAAGTAAAACAGAAGGATAGAATGATTTGTCATTTTCTGCTCTGGTATGTTTAATTTCAGACACCTTTTTACTGTCTGAAGAAACAATTACCTTTTGTTTTAAAATTATAATGTAGTAATCAAGCCTCTGAGTAAAATGCAATGGCTTGTTTTATTTCAAGGAGCATTGCCATTTGGCTAGGTTTTCAAGTTATGAATTCTCTTATTCATCACAGTTGTTGATTAAAATGGGTCATGGTTTTTATCATTGGTTATCCCATTGTAAACGCACAACTTTAATATCAAAAAGGAATCGGCACCATGGTTCCCACGATAATTCCTAACTCATACATTTTGATGTCATTTGGAATGTCGGTTTTAAACCTTTAAGTACTGAGCTCAAATGAAAATTTTATATGAGACTTCTTATTCATCATTAGAACTAAATTGCAAGTATAGTTCATGCAGGTAGCTCTGGATTTTTCATTACTATAATATTTCTGCAAAATTCAGAATGGTCTAAAAATGATTTTCAAATTATTTATTAATATATACACAACCTTAGAAACCAACTCTTAATGTCAGTGGTTATTTGAACTCATGGACTATGTCTTAATTTTAAAAGGTCTTTTGTCTATAATGAAACCTAAGCTTGTGGATTGGAGAAAATAATAATTAAATGGAAGTTGTTTCTGATTATTACAAAGATGTATATTTAATATTTCATTCTATTTCAGTATGGTTTCATTTCAATTTTTTTTGTTGTTGTTGTTGTAGCCTTGCTTTGCACAGAAATTAATATGTAGAAAAGAAAGAAGGGAAAGAAAGGACATTTTCCTAATTCAAGGGATTTGGTATTTTATATAGTTTGACAGTAAAGTAATAAAGTATTTTGAGCCCCTTCCTAATAACAAACCCTATGAAAACTATACCATGTTCTCAAAGAGCTTATAATAGAGTTATACTTTTCAAAAGTACTGTTTATATTCTAAAAGTTTGCCTGTTTCATTTTTTTTTCTTTTTGCCTCGTTATAACTGTGACCCAGCAAAGTTCGTTAATCTGTATCTTTGAACCAATAACAAGCCACACCTGTTCAGAGAGACCCCCATGCAGGGGTCTTGGAATGGGTTCTTATTTTACTCTACAGCATGTTACACATTCATGAGATATAAAGGAAGGAGTCAACAGTGAAAGAGGCATTCGATAATATTCTTTGAATCCATTGATATGGTAAATAAAATCACTTAACTAAAACAGATTTATCCCCGATTGAAAAGTTGAATTTCTTCTCTCGTCCTGTTTTCTCATCTGTATATTTAGAGACTTGAGCCCAATAATGTATAGATATGGTCTCTTATTTTACATATTTGAAATTTTTGTTCAAGATGTTATATAGAGCACATACACTAAACATTGTCCATGATCCAAATGTGAAAATATTTTGTCACGTTGTTCACACTATTCTCCTGATATGTCTAAATCTCAATTGCATCAATAGTTATATCACTCCTACACCTTGCTTCTTGCTTATTTTCCTAATCAATCCTGCCATAGCTATGTTTACTTGATAATCTTTCAAAGAGTCAATGTTTGGTATTATTAATCCACACTCTTTGTTTCTTTGATTTCCTTATTATTAGTTATATTTTATGCTTATTTTTCTTCTTTTTTGTTGTTTGAGGTTTACTTTGTTATATTTTATAATTTTTTTACTAGAACAGTTAATTCATTAATTTTAGTTTTACTTTTTATTAAGTATGTAACATTAATAAATATTTTATTGATTTTTAACATTAACATTTAAATGTATCCTAAATATTTTAGAGGTAATATTTATTGTTGTTCACTCTAAATATTTAAAAAATCTCTATTACAATATATTCTTTGATCCATGCATTATTTAGATGTGTGGTTTTTATTCTGAGTTTCTGAATTTCTGTGAATTTTTGGCTTTTTTAAAATTTTTAATTTAATTGTGTGATTGCAGTTTTTAGCCTACTAGTTATTTTTAATTTATTCAAATTACTTTTTAAGCCCGTTTTAGTTGTATAAAGGTTGTCTATTTTATTCTAGAGCATCAAAAATACTTTCAAAGTTAATAGATTAAGATATAGATATAAAAATTTTAGCAGGAGGAAAAATGAGTGTCATCAATAGATTAATTCAAATACAGTAAAAAGAATAACAAAATTGCCCAGGAAATTTATATCCATTCTCTACTCTTTAGGGAGATGAAATATATATAATTAAAATTTATTATAACCTTGTGCTTAAAGAAAAATATTCCACAAGAAGATTCTCTGTGTTAAATAATTAGGGGCAGGTTACCTATTGACATGATCTGAATGTACACATACTTCAGAAAGGAGGCACATTCAAGGGATAGGCCTGTGGAGTACAGGCTTAAAAGTCTGTCAAAGAACTCCAGGCCCGTAGCCTGTACGAGTCAGTATAAACATGAAAGGGTAGCCAAAGAGTCCTAGACATCTCCTTTGAGTGGGCAAGGTTTTCATAATCTAGGCTTATATTTCCTTTTCTATATTTCAATCACAGTACATGATTAATATTCAATGTCATTTATCTCCTTTTAGTTCTTTTTTTAAATTAGCCCGTTGTAAAGTTAGATAAGGCTTCATTATATCTCATAATTTAAATGCCATAAACCTTGACAACATAAAATTGTAATATTATAAAGTAGCATAAAGTACATGGTGAAAAAATATGAGAGTTTAAAGAAAAAGTGAGTATTTTCTTATTTTTCATACTGTAAAGTCAATCAGTAATGTATTATTTTAGCGAATCAATAAAAATAGATAATGACCTTAAAGTTCTTATTGCAACCACTAGACATTTTTTAATGATAAAAAAGAAAATAACATAATTTTGAATAGAGTTGGGAAATGTGAGGAGAAAAGACAGTGTGTTGACTCTCCTAAATTTCTTATTTTGTATACTGGTAACTTAATAAATATTGTTAAAAGTTGGTAATTCCAGTAATTGTAATGTATGTGTGTTTGTAGATGTACATATCTATAATAATAAAAGCGTAATATGCTTATTAGACCGGACAGCCGAATGACCTTCTGGACTTCATTCCAGACGTCCTTCCGGACAAAGCTACCACAGAAGGGGCCGAGGCAGAGGTGGTAAGAGGTAATTGGGCAGGCAAGTGCTTAGGGGCAATCAGGCAGGCAGTTGAGTGGTTAGAGGTGATCAGGCAGGCAGGCGAGTGGTTAGGGGCAATCAGGCAGGCAGAGTGGTTAGGGGTCATCAGGTAGGCAGGCAGGCAGGCGAGCACTTAGGAGCCAGCAGTCCTGGATTGAGAGAGGGATGTCTGATTGCTGGTTTAGGCTCAATCCCATAAACCTGCAGTCAGACATCCCCTGAGGGTTCTCAGATTGTGAGAGGGTGCAGGCCAGACTGAGGGACCGCCCCCCGCCCCCACCATGCAGGAATTTTGTGCACTGGGCCTCTATAATAGTTTAACAAGACAACTTTAATAATGATAATATTTAGCTATTAATAATACAAATAAAAATGATTGCCAATAGAACAATTAAAAGTAAAAAATTCTGAATAGTGCAGATGAGGTACTGTGGTATATATGTGTGTGTTTCTGAACTTTTAATTTTATACCCCTCTGTATAATTAAAATATTTAATCAGAGGCATGAATTATAATGATTTATTTAATATTCTGTATTTAGGCAAAGAAAACCTGTTCAGATAATTACCTACATGTGTATATATCAATGTAAAACATTTTATATCAATAAGTAAATGAAAATAAAAACATAATACATATTATATATTCTGAGTATTTAAAAATGGTCAAGGTGTATATATGTATGTATTAATCTATTCGTGAAAAATATCCAAAAAGAAACACACCAAACTAATAGTGATTATTTGGGCAGTATTTTATTTCATATTTCATTTTATTGTTTATATAAATTTTTCACTAGTACAATGCAGATTATACAATACAAATTTTTATAGAAAAAAATGAGATCCTACATAACTGAGTTGGCAAGATAGATAACCAACTAATTTACTTTGACCCTCCAATGTTCAGGTTTTCAACTCTGTTGGTGCAGGAATACTCTGTCCTTGCCCACTATTCTGATCCTGGATGATCCCTAAATCCATAATAAAATGCTTTAAATATTTCTGAAATGAATTACTAAATCTAAGCAGACTATTTAATATAATATGTAACATATAATACTTACACAATTGGTGAAAGCTCTTCTTTTATAAAATAATCTATATAAACCATTAAGAATTAATAGCTTTTGGTAATTAAAATTAAAAATTACTTCAATAGCAATGTGAGTTATGGCTGATGGAAAACTTATTTTTCTATTATTTTCCTATATGTAATTTCAAAATTATCTATTTGTATACAAATCCCAAATTTAAATAAAAAACCCCACTATTTAACAGTTAAGTTCAGATTACTTTGGTTTAAGATTAACAGCAGAATATATTCATTTGTGCTTTTATATTTTTTTTCAGTGGCATATACATGCCTTTTTGTGGTTTATGTTTAATCTAGATTTCTCTAAAATGGATAATATATTTTCTAAAGATTCTTTATTATCATCCTTCATATCAGCAAACCAACAGCAGAAATCTTACCTTACTTTTAGGTTTTACAATTCTATCAAACAGAGCGATGATTTTTGTTGTAGGTTCTATCTACAATAAAATTATAATGAGTACAAGAGTATATTATGACATGTACTTCCACAATTAATTTCATTGTGAATGTGCTAGAACTCATGTCAATGAAGTCATTCTGAATATCTTCCATATACAATAAGCTTCAGTCATGACCAAAGTGAGAAAAAGGAAGCATATGAACATGACTAATTTGATGGCTATGACTTCTGATGAGTGTCCATTTCCTTTTAGGGTTTGAAATAAGTTGAAAAGTAAAATTTAAGATGCTGGAGGTGTTTCCCTGCTCTGCCTTGCTTTGTATAAATCAGTGTGCTGCTGGCAGGAGTGGCACTCCACAGAATGACGGTGATCATAATACAGAAACTTAGAAGATGAGGTCTGGAAGTCTTCAGGCAGAAGGGAACTTGGTCAGCTGTCATTGAGCATCTATTTTATATGAATGAAGGGAAAGTGATCAGTCCATTGCAACACACAGAGTTAATTCTTCCTTCAAATCTGATATGATTATGAAATGGATGATGGAGGTGAGAGGAATGTTAGAAGAGTAATGATCAGTCTCAAATGGAAACATTAAGATAAGAAGGAAAAATTCAACCATTTTGTTTTGGTATAAATAAAGTTATCAGTCCACCAATAGATTGTTGAATGACTTGTTTAAATGCAAGAATTTAATATAATGTTCATGAAATATGAATTATATGTCTTAGTTCCACACACATAATATGCTATGAAAAATAACTCCTTGTCTCCATTGTAGAAATGAGATATAAGTAACATATTATAAATTTGTACTAGTTTGTGGAAGTGACAGCTAATAGATGTACATATTGGCAGTTTGCTTAGTAGATTATCATTTACTGTCATATTTTTAATTAGAATGTGATAGTCCTTTGTCTTTAATCTATTTACATCATAGATAACAAATTTATTTCCCTTAAGCAAAATCTTTATTTATCATAAGGCAATTTTACCAAAACTGTTACATGAAAGAAGAAGCCAAATTAGGAATCATTTAAATTTTGAATTTTCAGACTACTTGACACCTTGAACAAAATAATGAAAATATTTTATTTTCACTAATATTTGCACATTTGCCTTCCCCAAAACATTTATATTTTGTCTGTTTAGTTAAACATGTAATTGTTTTACCATTAATTTTGTAACCATGCCATGAAAATTTGAGTAGACTTAAGACATATATGTCATATATATAAATAAAACTTAAGTACAAAGGATGGTAAATATTTCTAATCAGCTCTGAATGTAGGAATCACCTCCATGGATTTAACACTGGCACATACATCTCTAACTCATAAAGGGACTGTTAAAGAAAACAGTCCTATTGATAAGAAGATGTTATTTGTAGAAGAATTCTGCAAATGTGGGTTGTGGAGGAGGAGGATGGAAAAAGTAGAGTATGAGATTCTGACTGTCTTTTGGGGAGAAAATCACATGGTTTTGACTAGATATGTGATACTTTTCTATCAGCTTCTATTGGAAGTATAAACATATAGATAATGTTTACTAATGAAATTTAGTTTTAAATATTTGGACTGGACTGTCAAGTGGATGGTATAATTAGCTGCTATTAACTCCAGAGTAAGATTTTGAGTTTAACATAATACAGTATTTGTCCAAAGTAAATGCCACTCCATATTAAGTGACACCTTCAGCTTTATTTTAGAGACTTAGTATGAAGTAAATATAACCTCAGTTGTGTTACTTTTTTACTTTCTCAATTTTGAACTCACCATTACACCTTTAATCTCCTGAGATCTTAAAATCACATATAGACTATTATTTCAGTGTCTTTATGAAAGACAGCTCCTCACCTACAAAATGCTTTAATCTACATGACTGCTTCGTTCTTGTGTGACATCATAATAACCAACATTTATTGGACATATTATGTGCCAGAACCAAAGTTATTTACATGTACTAAGTCATTTACTCCTGAGGACATCTCTATGAGAAAGGTCCAGTTATATTTGCAAGCTTACAGATAAAAACCTGAGGCACAGAAAGAGGAAGAAACTTGATCAAGGTAACCCAACTGGGAAGTGGAAAGGTGATGTTTAAATTTAGTTAGTTTGACTCCGGAGAAGTGGCCTTGAATCGTAAACATGATGATTTGGTGTGTGTGTTTTTTTTCAATATATTTTATTGATTTTTTAGAGAGAGGAAGAGAGAGGGATAGAGAGTTAGAAACATCGATGAGAAAGAAACATCGATCAGCTGCCTCTTGCACACCCCCTACTGGGGATGTGCCCGCAACCAAGGTACATGCCCTTGACCGGAATTAAACCTTGGACCATTGAGTCCGCAGGCTGACGCTCTATCCACTGAGCCAAACCGGTTTCGGCATGATTTGGTATTTTGAAATGCAGATGCTTCTTGGAAGTATGATCCTAAATGTGGTTATTAGACATTATTTATTCTTCAAAAGGAATGACACAAAAGAAGGCTGATGGGCATACATTTGACATTAGAAGAGAGATGGCTCTTTGGGGAGGAGAGAACTAAGATGATAGAATCTTAGAAACACAAGATCCTTACTTCACAATTTTGATTAGAAAAATATGTGAGATTGTCCTGTGCTATTAGCCATGTGGACCCGAAGTCTGAGAAGTAAGGTGCTGTAGGCTCTCTCTTCACCTGCCTAGTTCAACAGCATTGGGCCTAACCAGTTGAAAGAGACCCCTAAAGGAACCAGATGCCTATGACCACATCTGCTTCTTTCCCTTGGGCCTGACACCTGTGACTTCGTCAGGGTAAATTTGTAGTTTGGCAGAATATGGTTGCAGAATAGTTTTGTGGAATGCTCTGCAAGCAAGTCATAAGACAGCTCATATTGTGGAGTTGTATGTCTGAAACCTATATAATTTCATTAACCAATGTCACCCCCAATGAATTCAATAAAAAAAGAAAATTTCTAATGGAGGGGGGGAAGGAATTTGAAAACAGTGATAACAGTTATTAGATAGCAATTCTTTTTCTACATTATATTACTGACAGGAACTAGTGTATGTTTCTCTGTGAATGAATGAATGAATGAATAGATTGAGAGAGGGAGAGAATAATGATATTTTGCCGAGGAATTGGTCATGTGTTTACTATTATCTATTATGAGTGAAACTATTTTAGAAATTGAATTTTTGACAATTGACTTACATAGAGTTGATTTTATATTCTCAATTAAGTTTTAGTCAATATCAAATTTGAAACCTCAGCAGCATGCAATTGATTTGTTGGTTTAGATAGAAAGAAATCTCAATGAAGATGTTCTGCCTGTGATAACACATAGACACTGAAGAGACCACTTTTTAAATAAAGCCATGTTTTCTGACTTAAGAATTAATAGGTTGGCAGTAGAGATTTATATTCGTTATATAGCAACATTTGGGAATAGTCATTCTCCTGCACTTAAATGTAATAAGGCTTAAATTATTCTAGGAATATATGCAGCATTTTAAATGTCTCTATGGGGAGAGAGTGGTAAAATTGAAGAAAACTTGGAAAATTATACTACTCATAACTAAGTTTCCAACGGTAAGTTTTGAATGTTTATGGCCATTTTAGGCACAGCACTATCTTCCAACAGTACAGTCAATTTGTACTACCAGGAAGATCTGAGCAGCACATTAAAAATCATTTTGTGAACAATTAAGCACCCTTAAAACTAGCTTATACACAAACTGTCAAGTAAAATTTAAAATGCAATTTTCTCCTGACGCAAATCTACAGAGATGATATCAAATCTCCAGAACAGCAATCAGTTAGTTGTCTCTTCTAAATTTTGTTTCAACCTAGGGATACATGTGAACCCTCTATTAAACCAGAAAGTAAAGGTGATCTTCTCCGAAAGCTCGAGTTCATATATCTAGTAAACAGGCTGTGTTAGATGAAAGAAACATGTATTTTTTAATTTAGAATTCTCTGCACAAGGTTGCTGACACTATCAATTTTTGTCACTTATAGGATATTTTTTATTTTATCTATCTTTGATAGGCAAATTGATTTTTATTGTAATTTATGAATGATTCTTTTTCAGATATAAATAATATACGTCTAGTTTCCAGAAACTAATACCTAAACTATAATAATTTTTAAAGAAGCATGCAACATAGGTATATTATTTTGCCTCAGGCTTGTTAATGAATTAAAATATTCATTAATATTAATTATCAGACAACTACTGGTAATGAACATTGTGAACAAAGGTGGTTTATCATTATTATGTGATGATGGTTGGGAGGATACTTTAATTAATCTTTCAGTTGTAATCATGTAGGCACATTTGATGCAAAAATCATCTGAAGAAGCTGAGTGATGAGGACATGTGATAGGTTAAGTTTCAAATTCAGTTACAAATGAATGTATACACTGTATATATTTTTGAAGTGAGGTGGGCCACTGATTCATTTGTTTGAACTGGGAGTGGACCTTCTTTAGCCATACCAACTATAGCCCAGGAGACTGTTCTCATGTGGCTTAATGCCATTTTTTTTTTAATGTTACTTGCTGTTCAAAACCTTAGTACCCCACATGGACAGTAGTCCAGATCTTCTGTATATTTTAGCATTTTAAGGTGGGTTGTAAAGCTATAACTTTCTAATATCTCTCAGTTACATCTGGAAATGCCATCCAATTCATATCTATGGCTTTCTATTCACATCAATGCCTGGCAAATGGTTAGTAAAAGTGCAACCATGGGAGAGTCCTGAATGTTTCAGCAGTTACATGATCCTACTGGTTTGATTACTGACTGGAGGGAGAACTAAATGAAGCGGGTGAGTATGGGCAGCAGAGGAGGCGAATGAATATAAGATGGTATGGGGATTGGATACTGGAGAGGTTAAGGGAAAATATTGAAGGCAGTGATATTTTAATTGTTTTATCTGTACATGTTTAACCAACAACTATGTCTATATTGACATTATTCAGAGGCTGAAAAATATCATGGTTTAGCTACCCAGAGATTCTGGTATATAGAGCATCATAGAGTTTACTTGAATTACTGTTTTCAAATAATCAGAATACAGCAAATCACAAAGTAAAGTTACAATGACCACTATTTACTTATTAGTGAATGAAACAGACTTGGGCATTTTGTATCTTTCTTAGTTGTGACTTCTACATCTTTTAGAGGGAGTAAAATGTCTCCAGTTATGGCTAAAGGAAGGATTCAACCAGATCAAAACCTTAGAAGTTTTACATAAAGAAGTCTAGAGCAATGGCTCTCAAGATTCTCCAAGCATACCAACCATTGCTAAAAAGGTAAACTTACCAGGATCCCATCACCAAGGACACTGATTCAGTAGTTCTGGTGGGATGCAACACTTGCATTTTAACAAGCACAAGTGATCTAAGGCATTGACCATATTTTGAGATTCCCTAGTCCCAGGTTGGTCTTAAACTCATGTTATTTGAATAAAGTGTTTGGAAAATGGGAAGAGAGAGAGGGATGAATGGAGAGAGAGAGAAGAGTGAGTAGAAAAGGGAAAGACAGATAGAGAGAGAAAGACAGAGAGAGAGACAGAGAGAGAGAGAGAGAGAGAGAGAGAGAGAGAGATAATGAAGTAAGCAAAGAAAGAGAAAAAATATGGAAACATCCTTAATTGGAAGGAAAGGCAAAGTTATTAGATTCTCAAAGAGGCCAAGATACTGTCTCTTCTTTATTTAAATACTAGAGGCCCGGTGCACAAAATTCATGCACTCAGGAGGGGGAGTCCCTCAGCCCGGCCTGCGCCCTGTCACAGTCCAGGAGCCCTTGAGGGATGTCCAACTGATGCCTTAGGCCCGCTCCCCTGCTGCTGTGGAGGTGGAAGAGGCTCCTGCCACTGCCGCTGCACTCACCAGCGGTGAGCCCGGCTTCTGACTGAGCAGTGCTCCCCCTGTGGGAGCGCACTGACCACCAGGGGGCAGCTCTTGCATTGAGTGTCTGCCCCCTGGTGGTCAGTGCACGTCATAGTGACCAGTTGTTCCGCCGTTTGGTCAATTTGCATATTAGCCTTTTATTATATAGGATATTTTTTTATATTTCTGTGAATATTTTTACTGGGTGTATTCCAAACTTTTACAAACAGAGCAATAGATCGGAAAAAGTTAATTCCAACTTCATAGGATATCATTTGGCTACACCGTTATTTTTTTAAGTGCTGAAAAATGGTGAATAGAGTTAAATCTAGATTTCATAGTATAAATGGCAGAATCATGCACTGCTATTGTAATTGCTATCAGATTTAGAAAAAAAGTAATTTCTTTCAAATAGTAAATGCTCATAGGTGACAGAAATGTGCTATTTTCTCAACATAGAAATGAATATATGCCTTTAAAACTAGCTCTTCATATAAAAATGCTATTAAAGAAAAGCCATAAATTTAATAAACATGACAAATAATCTTTCACTTCATTAGATGATCATATTTAGGATTGCATATATATATACTAACTAATGTCATCTTCTATTGTAGGGGAAAATGAAGGTTCTCTTTAGATCTTATCCAGAATCTCACTTAAGAGGACACTCTTTATTTTTTAAATAGGACATGGATGAATATATTTGTCTGTAGGAAGCCACCTTTGCTGCTGGTCAGTGACCTAACCTGACCCCAATGGAAACAGACTCTGGGTGTGGGAAAAGGAACCCTCTCATCAGAACAAAAGAGCATTTCCTTCCACTCCCCTCCACTTCCCATTTTTTACTAGCCTCTCTGGAAATATATACATAATGCAAACTAGGCTTTAATTCATTGTCTTTGGTATTTTTGTTGCTCTTTGCATCCGATGCTTGACAGAGGACAAATTGCAATTTGAGTCTGTATCGAGAATTCCAGCAGGCAGAGGCATCTGATTCAGACAAATTGAGCTCACATTTGAAAGAAAGTCTTTCTTTCTAGACACGGCTGACTTCACTGCTAGCTGTGATGTTCAGCAGTAGATCCGGAGGCTGGGAGAGAGGAAGTGCTGACCAGTACAAATGCATTTCAGGGTGTGAAGCATGAAGATGATCAGAAAGTCTGTCTAGAACAAGTCTGCCTAGATTTTAGTGGAGATCCTTACTTTTGTATCAAATACAGTAACTGTAGTATTTAATAAACTAATATACACATTAGTAGGTACCTCTTCAGGGATATGATGAAGTTGCATAATTATATTCTGCCACTATTTTTATCTTCTTTAAAATCCAAGCTTTTAAATACACATACGTATGCATATATTCTCCTGATGTTAAAACCCCAAACTATAAATTCCATGAAACTAGGAATCACATCTTTACAAAAACCTAATAAAGTACACCTCACCTAGTTAGTGACTATTTATTGGAGGACTGAATACTTGCTTAGTTTGAAGCAGCTTGGGAAGTTAAAGACAACTAGAAAAAAAATGAGATCTGGAAGCAGGTTTGAGATAAAATTTGGTGCTTACTTTAGCTCGAGGTTTTCTTTTTTTTTTAAGTTTATATTTTTATTGAGGTATAATTGACATTTTATAAGTTTGTATTTTTAATATATATTATTGATAGTATTACTGCTGTACATTTTTTGTTGAGGTGTATTAGTTTCAGGCGTATACCATTATGTTCAATATTTGTGTGCATTGCAAGGCTAATGCATGGTTAACTAGAAGTTTGTACCTTTTGACTCCCTTCACACTGCTGGCCCACCTCCAAGTCCCCGCCTCTGGCAGCTACCAATCTATTCTCTCTATCTATAGCTTGAGTTTTTTGTTTGTTTGTTTATTTGTTTTTAGACTCCACATATATGTGATGTCGTAGGCATTTGTCTTTGTCTTAGTTTGGAGGTTTCTGATAGTTTCAACAACAACAAAAAATGAGAACTGGTTTGGTTTTGCTCAGATTATCCAATAAAAGCAGTACCTGAGATGAGAGACTTACCGGTTGCGAATTTAAAAAAATGTATCAAGCTGGAATGTAATGAATAATATATATAGTTTTTTTTGTAAGGGTTTTTGGTATTCTTTATGTTTCTTCTATAAGCCTCCAATTAAAAGAGAGAGTGTGAAATTAAAAGTTTACTCAGTGAGGACTTGGCATTGAGGCACCATCAGCTGCAGAAAGATCTCCATCTTTGTTTTCCTAGGATTTAGCAAAACACCTGGCACGTCAGAGGATCTCAGGAAAAGTTGCTTGCATTATAAATATATATGTATACACACACACACACATATATATATATACAAGTATATATATATATATACTATATATTTATATATATACATACTAGTAGTGGGGCTACAATATATATATATATAATGTGTGTGTGTGTATATACTAGTGTGTGTGTGTGTGTGTGTGTGTGTGTGTGTATACACATACACATATACACACATACACACACACACACCATTTTTGGATTCCAGGTATCATGAGATAAAAGCTTCATATATATATGATACCTGGAATCCAAAAATGGTACCATAGGGCCATGTCTGGACTACAGTCTTGATAGTGTATCAGGACAAGCTCCCCGTGGGTCAAGCCTGTGTTGCTTTTCATCTGGTAGAAGAATGGTCTAGATAGAGGCCCTAGGAACATGTATGCCTTTCTGCTTTAGGTAATGAGTGATATGCCCAATCATTGTCTTTATTCAGCCAGGAACACTGGAGACATTGTTTAGGATATAAACATTTTAAAACTTGGGTGACATTCAAATAAAATGTGAAATATTTATTATTCACAGGACCTTTCATTTTCAAACACTCATGGTAGTTAACTGGAATTTGTGAGAAATAAATCACTGAATGGCTTCTTTGGTTTATAAAGTAAATAAATGAGGACTGGTTGGATGAGCCACCATGAGGCAGTGAGGCAGTGCTTGCTGCTGTGAGAGCCACTGGGTAATGAGATTGGAGAGTGTGATCGCATGGGCTAGGGCGTTGGAAATTGCCTCCCTCTCATGGACTGAGAGAGGCTGGGGTAGCCCCTGGTCTATGCTAAATAGGCAGGAGGACAATTTGATTTGACTGATTGACTGACTAGCCATTTAGTCTAAATTGAGCATGTGGACAATGGAAGAGTCTTTAATGTGCCACTGGTGTGGGCCTGTGCAAGTGATTGAGTGACTGCGATTTGGATGCTATGTAGTCTGAACTGAAACAAATGCAAAAAAAAAGAAAAGAAAAAAAAAAGCTAGACTTACAATGGCTTCTGTACTGTCTTTGCCATCTTCCCTTTATTTCTGTGGGCAGACAGGGGCCCGGGAACATGACTAAATGACCCCTGGATTTGTCCAGTGATGTCTTGACAAAACAAAGGATTTTTTTAGTTTGAGAATATTATTTTTCTGCTACTATTACTGTAGAAAAGTCTTTGCAGCTGGTGTGTGTGTGTGTGTGTGTGTGTGTGTGTGTGTGTGTGTGTGTGTCCCCTGAGGCTCCTTGGTGCCCTGAGGTTCAGCAGAGGCCCCACCACATAGGATTCATTAGTGTTTGGGGTGAGCCCAAGAGGCTTCAGGGTCATCGGAATGACTGCTTTTCTCTCCCACTGAGGCCCTGCAGCTTGCCTCAAGCATTTTAGTGGGTGGTTTCTATTTGGTGTTTCTCAATGTAAAGTTTTGATCTTGGTTTTAAACCTTCTCATCTCGCTAAGTATCTGTAGTTTATTTCTCTGCACAAGGGCTTTTATTTGAATAATGTCTCTTATTCTTTGGCAGCTTTGTCTTTTGCTCTTTATTACACAACGAGACAGAGAGAATACAGGAAAAGTAGGTGAAAGCAAAAGGGAGCCAGAACTCAGAGTTTGATGACATGATGTCACCCATACCATATTACTGCAACTGACAACCAAAGGGTCCGGGCTGCCTGTCACTACTTGAGCCATTTCAGCAGAGACAGGGTTGAGTCATATATGAGCGTTTATTCCAATACTGCCGGCGGTATGGGAGAGCAGCAGGTCATCCACAAAAATCTGCTCTGCACCCCACCATAAGCCAGCTGCTTATATTGGGTAGGACCAAGATTACATGGGAAGTAGGCGAAAGGGTAAGCCAAATGGGCAGTTTACAGGTAATGCGGGCTAGAGATCTGCAAAGGCCCGTGAGTATGCAAAGGGTTGGGGGGTCTTCAAAGGGCTGGCAACTCTGGTTTCTGCAACAAAGTTGTTAATCATTCCATGACCATCTGCCTTTCTCTTTTAGAAACGAGTCTTAACACTTTTTGTGCCATCGACCCCTTTGGCAAGCTGATGAATTCTGTGGATCCCTTCTCAGAATCATGTTCTAAATGCACAAAATAAAATGTATAAAGTTGTAAAGGAAACTAATTATGTGGAAATACAAAATAATTTTAAATATAAGGTTTAAGACCATATGAGCATCCTTATTGACACAGTGAAAACAATAGCAAATGGGCCTGATAGCAACCACCATTTCCAAGTAATGAGCATAAATAATATTTTGGCATATGTGTAACAGTTAGAATGTGATATGAAAGTATCTGTGCTTTCTATTCATGGCACAGTCACAGTACTGCTAATACTACTGTGGTTTATTGCTGGCATTCAAAGTGGAAGACATGCAAAGTTTTAGTTAAAGGATAGTGATGATAGGCATGTAATATTTTTCCGTATCCAAGTTCAAAGATTGAAGTTATGAACCGCTATCATAGAGCAGCAATAATAACACCTCTACTGTGAGAAAAGGTAAAGATTTGAGACTAACAGAATGTGCATTTTGAGTAATAAATTTACACAGATCTGTCCCATCTTTTGCTCATTCCCTTTTGTGAGTAGTAGTGTGTTTTCAAAAGATAAGGGAAAGGAGGGACAATCTGATTACAGCTACAGAAAACCTAGCCTAGGGCCTAAGACAGCTGCCCTTTTTAATTAATGGATTTTTAAGTGTTTAGAGGGTATGTACACTAAGGCAATGCAACTAGTCATGTTTAGTAACTTTAGCAGGTCATTTAGCTTTTGTTTTTCAAAGGCCGTGCAGTATTTGGGTTCTAAACCATGTCCTGTTGGTTACTCCACAAACTCCCTCACTTCCTGTTAGACTCTGCCATCTAGTACATGCCCAGTACAAGGAATAGCACAGAAGGCGCTCAGTAACTGCTGACATAAATATGCTTTGGTGGGGCAGTGTTCTGGTCTAAATGTTTGTATCACACTCAAAACTTATAGGTTGGAATCCTAATCCCCAAAGTTGATGTTATTAGTAGGTGGGGATTTTGAGAAGTTATTAGGTGGGTGAGGCCCTCATGAGTGGGATTGGTGCTTTTATAAAAGAGAACCCCACCCTAACTGATTTGGCTCAGTGGATAGAGCCTTGGCCTGTGGACTAAAGGGCCCAGGTTCAATTCTGGTCAAGGGTGCATGCCTGGGTTGTGAGCTCGATCCCGAGTGTGGGGAGTGCAGGAGGCAACCAATCAATGGTTCTCTCTCATCATTGATTTTTCTCTCTCTCTCTCCCTGTTTCTTCCTCTCTGAAATCAATAAATATATATATTAGAGAGAGAGAGAGAGAGAGAGAGAGAGAGAGAGAGAGAGACCCCATAGAACTCCCTAACCACTTCCCATGTGAGGATAAAAAGGTCTCCAACCTAGAAGAGGACTATCACCTGACCATGCGGCCAGCCTCAAACTTCCAGCCTCCAGAACTGTGAGAAATAAATTTCTGTGATTTTATAAGCTACCCAGTCTATAGTATTATTTTATAGCAGCCCAAAAAGACTAAGACAGGCAGTATGAAAATTCCCAAACCCACAGTAATTGTTAGTTCTATACATGATAGGGACTTTCAGCTCCCACTTCCGTCCAAACTTGGCAGCAGAATCTGTGTCTGGAGCTGTAATTCATAAGATCCATACTCAAGTTCTGCCTCTGGACTCTAAGCATGAATTTCTTTCTTGCTTAGTCTAATCACTTATAAAATATGTATAACAAAAAAATACCTGTTGTGCCTTCTAAAAAGGTTTGTTTGAAGCATCAGATGAAATAATGCACGCAAAAGCTGTTTATTGGTAATTGTGAAATGCAATGCATATGTAGATAATAGTATGTTATTAAAATATGCATACTGAATGTTGTATAACCAAATAAAAATTAATGTGGCAAGAATTTTTATTTATTCAAAAATTTTAAAAGGCACCAGTATTTTTTTAAATGAGAAAGCATTTTGATTTTAAACCTTTCATCCAAGAATATTCCTAATAATGACATACATTTTATATAATTATGCTTTCAGTATGTTTTATTATATTAAAAGGATAGAGTCCTTAGATGTAAGAAAACTTCTGACTCTAAAATTGTATCAAGATGTCAGCATTTCAATTGAACATCTTATCTAATCTAATGACACATTTTTATTTGCATATTATTAGCAGAAACACAGATATGACTTTGTAAATAAAATCTAACTATATAGTAGGAACTTAGGAGATGCTTACAAAGAGTTTAGTGCAGCCAGGCTGTGGTAGATAAGAGTCTTTAAAGCTAATACATGTCTTAAAACCTCTCAAAAAAAATCCCTGAGAAAATTTTTGAAGATAGTGATTGATGAAGGTGATAACACTCTAAGTATAGTAACACTGATAAAGAGCTGAAAAATCAAATTGATTCCCCTGGAAGGTAGTAACATATTAAGAAATGTCAAGTTGGTAGGGGTTCTTAAAGGAGGCAGGATGTATAATTTTTGAACAGTAGGTTATAACGGCCATGGAAGTAGATAATTTTGACAACATATTTGTGATGGCTATTCATCAAAACAAATCACTTTTTCGAAATACTTTTTTCCTCTTCATATCTCAACCTCTGGGCATTTATATCCCATAATTTAAAGCATTTGGGGACTTTCCTTTTGTTTTTAAATGAATTAGTTGATTCTAAGTAATTAAAATAATGTTCAGGGGTTTGTTTGTTTGCATGTATCAAATGGAAGCAACACCTTTAATTTAGAATAATTAACAAGTAGACTAATGTTAAACAACAGTTGGAGATTTTTTTAGAGGGATATTGTTGGTTTACATTGCTATGAAGAAAATATGGAGTGTGATTTTTGCTAAAAATAGTGTAATTTTTAAAGCTATTATATGATTCCAGAGCTGAGATAGGAAAACAGAAGATACGCCTGGGGGCAACTTGTGTTGCCAGGAAATATAAAAAGTGCTAAAAAAAATAATATAGCATATCCAGGAGGCATAGTAGTTAACCCGAAAGAGCTCCCAAACAATACAATCAGAAAAACTTAAGCAACAAAATATATAGCACAAATAAATGCATAAAATTTTAGATTATACCCTAAATTTAAATATTTATGATTCTATACTGACACAAATACATAAGTAGATATATACATGAAGGTGGTTGAAATGACAACTCTTCTTACAAAAGAATTCTAGTGAATAAATGTGGAAAGAATGAGGGAAATAAGAAAAGCACCATTGGAAAACCAAAGTAAGAATTACTTTAGTCATCCACTGGTGGATGCTAAAATTGGTGAGTAAAAGTTTAAACAGAAACTGGATATTTGCATAGTTCTACAGTACCCACCTCCCCAAATGTGTAATTACAAAGAGAAAAATGATAACATTGCAATGGAGAATCCTGACAGAGACTACATTAACCAAGTGATCAAGGTTAACATCACCAGCCAGCCATCTGATATACCCCAGTGTGATGCACAGAGAAGGGCTCATCATCTCTCTGGCATCTTCCCCAATAACATATAAACTCATGGATCATGAGAAAACATTACACAGACCCAAATCATTGGATAGTGCATGCAGTAAAGCATTCCTTTTCAAAACTGTCAAGTCATAAAAGATATGGAGAGACAGGAAAAGTCAGAGATTGTAGGCGATCAAAGCTCTGTGACAGCTAAATTCAATACAGGTTTCTGGACTGGATATTGAGACAGAAAAAAAAAGGAGAACTGTAAGTTTTGTACTTTAAGTAATAGTATGGCACTGAGGTTGATTTCTTAGTTTTGAAAAATAGTCTATGGTTATTATGTAAGATGTTAACCTAAGGAGAACCTGGATGAAGGATATGTGGGAACTGTACTATTCTTGCAACTTTTCTATTAAGTCTAAAATTATCTCAACGTAAAGTTTTTTAAAAAAGCTATTATAATAAAACTTACATATACATTAGGGTAATGTCAAACACTTATATAACAGTATGTACCAGGCACTGTTTCAATGCTTTACACACATTAACTCATATAATGTTTACAGCATTACACAGATGCTATTAGCACCACCACATTAAAGATGAGAAAACTGAAGCAAAGAGAGGAAAGTTTTTTCCTGAGGTCACACTTCTTGTTAATGGTGAAGGTAGGACTTTACCCCAGAATATTAACTCTAAAATATGTTCTCTTAACCCCTGTGCAATGGTCTCCAAGATAAGTGATTTACCTATGAGATATATTGTTTCCATAATGATATTACCTTTGCTTTAAACACCTTGGGAATTACTTGCTAGTTGTAGCACATCCTTTTGAACCTCCTGAATGTTAGCAAACATTTGACCTTTGAGAATGTGCTTGGTCTTTAAAAATTATTTAGGGCCAAGCAAGATAGGTAGTTTGAAATAAAACATAAGGTGTAAGGAAAGAAATAGGTGTGGTCATATAGTAATGATTCCTGCAATCTTTTGTCTTAGGATGGATTTTATTTTTAAATTACAAGGAAAAGGTTTTCATTACCTTACTCTATTAAAATACATGACAAGTGTACACAGTTTTGATTATTAAACTTTCTATCATGAATATTTTCCTTAGCTATAATTACTCATCTGCATCACTTTTCATATTTAATTCTATGAATATATTAGACTTCATGTAATCAGGTATCTGTATTTAGATATTTGGTTTTACATTTTTAGAAACAATTCTTTTGTGAAGATTCTTGTATATGCATTTTACATCATGTTTTTCATTTATTCACTTAGGCATTCGCCCATCCTCTTTCTCATTCATTCACTCATTCAAATATATTTATTTATTTCTGCCTACCAGGTACCACATACTGTTCAAGGTGCTAGAGATATAGCAGAAGACAAAACAAGTTATCCCTCGCCCCTCAGGCTCTTTTAATATTTCAGATAAATTCTTGGAAGTAGAATTGCTAAGTCAGTAATTATATGCGTGTTTGTATGTTTTGACTGACTGGCCATATTGTTGCCTAAACAATTTGTGGCAGTTTACATGACCATCAGTAATGTTTGACAAAATCCTGGTTAACTGATTTTTAATTTTTTCTCTGATCTTTAGATTGGATAATTTCTATTGATCTATCTTTTAGTTCACTAAGTCTTCTGCTAGTTCCAGTCTAATATTAACCTTATCTAGTAAAAATTTTATTTCATACATTGTATTTTTCAGTTTTAAAGTTTATTTTTTTATATTTTCTATTTTCAGCTGACATGCCTTATTGTTGTAGTAAGGCTGATCATAGCTTCCGTACATCCTTGAGCATACTGGTAGCTATAATAACTTTTTAAAATCCTTGTCTACTCATTCTAGCACCTGGGTCAATTCAGAATCAGTCTTCATTAGTTGTCTCTTTATTGACTATAAATCATGTTTTTCTATTTTTATTGTTATTTGGACTAGATAATGGACATCATGAATGATAGTGTAAAGACTCTGGATTCTGTTATATTCTTCCAAAGGTATACATATCTCCCTCTAAAATCTGCCTGTTTGTGGTTGTTGTCCAGAGACTTTAAATATTTTGTATATTTTCCAGAAATTATAGTTGTCATTTTGGAATAGTTGTTCAAATAGGAGCCACTTGGCCATGATCAGAAACCTAATTCTTTGTAAACTGATTCTTGAAAGGATTTCTCAAGTGTATTTTATTTTCAAGTGCTTTCAGTGTCAGAGTATATTTTGAAGACAAACCATTGCTGTGCATACAAATTCTTTGGAATTTGTTTAAAAATAATTACTTTGTAACTAGATCATATGTGTGTGTGTGTGTGTGTGTGTGTGTGTGTGTGAGACACACACACACATATATATGATATAGATATAGATATAGATGATATAGATATAGATAGATATACTATTTCTTTCTTATTTTAAATCCAAAGAATATGTTTGATAATCCAAAATGGTTTCCTTTCTCATGAAATTAGATCAACATTTTAAAAAATTATAAATTTACATTGCCTTTGCAAGGAATTCTCTGCTATGTATTTGACAAGTATTCTCAGGGAGGGAGAGGACTAACTATAAATAGATACTTTAAAAAATAAAAAAATAAGGCAGAAAAAAAAAACACAAATAAGAGGGATCACCTGCAATTTACAACTTTGTTTTTTAGAGCCTAATTCCTATTTCTGGACAGGGTCAAACCACCTGTCCTAGCCTTAAAGTTTTGTCCTTCTATGCTATTTTAATGAGGCACAGTAGAATATAGATGGTTTCAGATTTATGGCGTGCCCTACATCTGTTCATAGTGATCTTCAAGTAAGAAGAATAAATATAACACTTCTGTGCTATCTTCTCATACATTGTTAACAGTGAGTGATGAGAAGTACTGATTTAGGTTACTTTCCAAAGGACATACATACTTTGGAATGAGTTGAAAATTTTACACCACACATACCCATAGTACAGAGAGGAAACTAAAAGGAAGCTTCCTACATATGTGCATACATAGGAACCTAGACTCTATTTATATACTTATTTTTATCTCAAACTAGAGGCCCAATGCATGAAATTTGTGCATGGGTATGCACGGTCCCTAGGCCTGGCCGGCAATCATGGCTTATTGGGGCCTTCCAGCTGCCAGCCAGGGCCTCCTTTCCCTGGCTGCCGGTTGCCAGCTGCAGGCCTTCCTTCATTCCATGCCACCCCTGGTGGTCAGCGCACATCATAGCGAGCAATCGTACTCCCGGTCTCCCCGTAGAACTCCCGAGGGGACACTTTGCATATTAGCCTTTTATATATATAGATGAATTAAAACAGATGAACATATATATAATTTACCAATACAATAAGTTTCAGCTAAACTATAACAATGTTTATGGATTTTGAAGATCTTCCCTGAAGGATCTACCAGATATTAATGTTTTACTGTGAAATCACATTATATATTTTCTACTTCCCTCAATTTTATTATTTAATGATGTACTTGTAAACAATTCCTGATACAATTTAGAACAATACTACTCAGATACAATATTCTGTTATTTTTCACAAATACATTATATATATCTCATCTGAAACACTTTAAATAAATGAAATTGAAAGTGTTTATGCTAGATACAGTAGATGACTGAGAAGTGAAAATAATGGCTAAGTCATTTATTGTCTCTATTGGGATTTAAAGGCAAGGGGAACATGTTAAGACATATTATTGTAAAACATTATAGGGATACTAGAGGCCCGGTGCACAAAATTCGTGCACGGGGGCGGGGGAGGTGTCCCTCAGCCCAGCCTGCACCCTCTTCAATCTGGGATCCCTGGAGGGATGTCCGACTGCCTGTTTAAGCCTGATCCTACCTGGATCAGGCCTAAACGGGCAGTTGGACATCCCTCTCACAATCCAGGACTGCTGGCTCCCAACTGCTCGCCTGCCTGCCATCCTGATTGCCCCTAACCACTTCTGCCTGCCAGCCTGATCACCTCCTAACCACTCCCCTGCCAGCCTGATTGATGCCTAACTGCTCCCCTGCCAACCTGGTTGCCCCTAACTGCCCTCCCCTGTAGGCCTGGTCACCCCAATCTGCCCTCCCCTGCAGGCCTGGTCCCTCCCAACTGCCCTCCTCTGCTGGCCATCTTGTGGCGGCCATCTTGTGTCCACATGGGGTCAGTCATCTTTGACCACATGGAGGCAGCCATCTTGTGTTTTGGAGTGACAGTCAATTTGCATATTACTCTTTTATTAGATAGGATTTGCTTTAATGTTATTCAAGATATAAATATTCTACACCACATAAATGTCTACCAGTAAAGAAGTAACTAGGCAAATTATTATAAACTAGAGTCCCGGTCCATTTATCCATGCACTGGTAGGGTTCCTTGGCCTGGCCTGCAGGGATCAGTGGATCTCCATGCCACTGCAGCCCAGCCTTACCTGCCAGCTCATCAGGCTCCAGCCTGCTGTCCGTGTTGATCCCGCACAGGGGAGGAGCCAATCCCAGCCTGGGTTCTGTGCCTCTCCCACTGGCCCTGCTGCGCCTGCCACGGGGGAGTGTCCATGGGAGATGCTCACACCACAGCTGTGCTCACCATCTGCGAGCCCGGCATCTGGCACCTTTCTGTCCAATGAGCAGTGCTCCTGCCGTGGGAGCGCACTGACCACCAAGGGTCAGCTCCTGCATTGAGCGTCTTCCCCCTGGTGGTCAGTGTATGTCATAGCCACCGGCTGGTCACCCAGTCGTCCAGTTATCCAGTTGTCCAGTCACTTAGGCTTTTATATATATAAGATCATGGTACATCCATAGACTGTTATGCAGCCTTCATAAATAATGGTCACTTGGACCTTGTAAGGTCATGGCAACATGTTTATTGTATTCATCTAAATGAAACATCAGCATATGAAATGGTAAAAACAGTGTGATTATAGTTATGCAAAAGAAAGACATTTATGAAAAGAATACGAAAATAAATACTTCAAAATCATAAGATTATATACATTGTGCAAGAGAAACCATGAGTAACTTTTGTCCT
The DNA here is from genome assembly GCF_027574615.1 of Eptesicus fuscus. Classification (NCBI taxonomy): domain Eukaryota; kingdom Metazoa; phylum Chordata; class Mammalia; order Chiroptera; family Vespertilionidae; genus Eptesicus; species Eptesicus fuscus. The sequence continues at coordinate 33,972,569 of NC_072475.1, forward strand.
CTTTTGTCTACTTGTCAAATGTACTGCTGGAAAAATATTACCTTTAAATGCAAATATACATGTTAACGTTAAAAATTAAAAATGCAAATAAAATGGCATCTTTAAGCCTAGAAATGCTCTAATGTGTATTCTACATTTTTAATTTTCTTGTCAATTTTACCAATTATTATTTTACTTTTTTTACGAAGACAGAGAATATTCAACAGGGTGCAAATCCAAGCATCTGCCTGGTTCTCAGAATTTTTATAGCTCTTAAATTATAAACTGAGCCCTTATCTATATATATGAAAGCCTAAGCGACCATTGAAACTGAACGGACGACTGAACAGGCTGCGTGGAGCCATCAAGCCAGCAGGGGGGTAAGTGAGGGGCGACCAAATGACCTAGCAGCAGGCTGCGTGGGGCGACCAGACTGGCGAGCACAGCTGTGGCGTGAGCAGGCAGTCAGACATCCCCCAAGGGGTCCCGGATTGGAGAGGGAGCAGGCTGGGCTGAGGGGACCCCCCCACCATGCACAAGTTTCGTGCACTAGCCCTCTAGTTCTGTATATTAGGCAAAATGTGTTAAAAGCAAAAATAAGTTTAATAATGCTTTTTACCAATACAGTTGAAAATATGATGAGTGTAAAAATCAAAATGACTGATGAAATTCTTTAGTTATATAAATATCACCCACATAGGAAATTCCTGGAAAAAGAGTACCCTTACAACTCCTCTGGAAGTATAATATGTTCATAACCAGAGACCACTAAAACCAGTAGAAATAGTCATCAATCCACATGCTTTTCAATCACCACACCACGATTCCCCTCAGACCATAAAATAGGCTAACTAGGGAAGTTTTGTCACCAGAATCAGTCTTGAGGTGTTCAGCTTCCAGCATGTAAATCAAAATTGGAAGTCAGAATTCATCACTGACATTTCTTTCAAAATTTTATTTATTGATTTTAGAGAGAAAGTGGAAGAGAGAGACAGATTTGTTGCTCCATTTATGTACATTCATTGGTTGATTCTTATATGTGCCCTGACCAGGATCGAAACCCCAACCTTGGCTGCCATTATTTTTAAGGCTTAGCTTATTTATCTCATCTGAGACAAAGTGCATTTCTTTATAATCTTGGAACACTGTTTCTTTTGAAAACTAAGTGACTTGCTGAAGGGCAGCAGCTAATCAGAGACAGCGTCTGACAGAAAACCCAAGTCTCTCGACTCCTGCTCAGTGCTCTATCCCATACCTTATGTTGCTACTTAGGATCATTTTAATTCTAATTTCCCATGGTTTGTTTTAAAACACAATCATTTTTCTAAATATATATGCTAGTGAAATGTATATTTTTGCTTTCTAAATATAAGCAGCTATGAAAGGGATCTTTTCAAGCTTTATCATTATTTTAATAACTGGTTTTTAAATTTACCAATCTGTCTTTATAAAAATTTCACACAGATTTTAAACAAAAGCAACATTTAAAAAACTACTTTCACCCCTACCACCATCAATAAAATACGGGTTCTTTTCAAGGAAATTATTTATGAGCTTTAATTAAAACTTTCAAAGTGACCTTTAACTGGTATGCTAACTGTACTTTGAATTTCCTTAAAGTAATGCAGATATTTAGCAACAGTAGGAAATGCTTATTGCAAGTGACAGTGAACGTGTTGGTGTATTGTATGTCATCCATACATGTGAGTCAGAGAATAAAATCTTTGTAAATGCAATACACTTTTTATTCTATTCCCAGAACTCTTAATTATAAGCATATCTGAGCCTTCTATCACAACAATAATTGATTTAATAACAGATATCCTAAAGCAAAATAAGTTACTGGAGTATTTGTAAACATAGAAGATAAACTAAATAGCACTGAACTTATTTTGTGTTATGCTTATTTCATATATGCTAGCTTTTAAATATATGATGAATGCTACTATATGATGAAATTGTATTAATGTAAATCTTTGATTCCCCCAGAATTCCTACCTAAAATAATAGATTAGAGAAAAGTTTATTGTGACGTATGTTTTCTTCCTACATTATGTGCATACATGAGTTGTTGTTTCTAAGTGTTCAGAAGGTATTAGAATTTTAGGAGTATTTCAACTCTTCAGTGTCCCAATTAAAACCAAAGCTGAGAGGTCCTCATTTTGTTACCCTTTTTTGTCATTTACAATATGGACAGCTCACCATGTACAAGACATACACAAAGACAGGGTTCTCATGATTCAGGCAATTAACTGCTTTAGCAGGAAACTTTTTGTTGTTAGGGGTAGAATACCACATTTCAAACTAGCTCTAGAAAATTTTTGTGTGTATTCACTATTTGCATGCAGACTGATTTTGAAACTAAAATTGAAGGTTTCTAATTTTATACAGAATGACAGCTACGTATTTCCATAAATGTATGAGCATTTTGATATGAAGCTGTTAATTCTCATCTGAAGTCATAATTGTTCAGTGTGAAAGTAGGCCAGGGGAATGAATAATAATAATAATTTGCCTTTTTGAGATCATAGCAATAATAAGCATAATTTTCAGAGCTGCATATAAGCAAAAAGAGATTTGCATGTAGGCAGCATGACAAGACAGTTACTGGAGGAAGGCGGACTGTGAATTCCTGGCAGGTGGATTACCCATTTTTGCAGCCTTTTTGCCTCTCTGCCCTTCCTGCATAACTGTAGCCTTTAGCCAGCTACCTGCCACTGCTTTACTGGAGACTGTGACAAAGAGAGCAAAATAGAGGTCAGTGTAGGAATCCCAAGGGGTTAATGCCTTTTATTATAAAGCTCAGTGGCATAACCATTTAGTTGTGACATGTCGTTTTTAAAGCAATTTGTTTCCTTTTAGAAGAATCCATTTCTCTGGGTTGTCAAGAAGTAAAAAGGTTTTTTGTTGTTGTTAAATGATGTTTTAAAATTCTGTCCAATATATGTTAAAGAAGGTAGCTAGGATGGTTGAGAGTGAAAGACAGTGATACATGAAAAGGAATAAAAGAACATGGCAAACATAAGGTCTGGCAACGGCTGTGATAGTTGTTTGGCTGCCAACAGCAGTAATAAGGACTAGTTGTGCTGGTTGAGAAAGCTGTTTAATTCAGATGCATCCAATAAAACGCACACCCTTCAAAAGAGATATGGTGAACAAATTTTTATTTTGAGTAGCACCATCTCTAACTCCAGTCCTGAATGACTTAAAAATCATTTAAATTCTTCAGGCTCATAGGCATAGAAAAGAATATGTCAAATTGTGAAAATCAGTAGAGATTTTTCCAAAAATAAAGGGCTTACTGGTTATGCATATGCATGTATGGGTGATGCATGTGCTCAATTCAGTAAAATTACATGAGTTCATTTGGGCTCTGTGGCATTTTCTGGTGACCCAAAGATTATTTTCAGATACCCTGCTTAGGGAACAGAGTAGGAATCTGCAGTCAAAGCCATTCTGCTTAAGATTCTATATGTATTAACCTGGACTGTGAGAGGAAATCCCTTTATAATAGTGATAGTATTATCATTTACACAGGGGACCATCTGTCATGTATTCAGACTATCGTAATGACCCTCATTCCTGGGACCTACCTCTGCCCTCGGTTGTTTTTCAGACAATGGTGAGAGGTTTGGTCAGAACTACCCACACCTGCTTGTCTGATTCCTGGGTGATCAACAGAATGCATTTGTATAAAGGCTGCCCGCATTGGCGATGCAGCCTGTGCCTTTGGTACAGAGATTCTCTTTAGTGCAACACCTAAGTGGCCTTTATGGATATTGCATTAGCAACGTGCCCAAACTGTTCAACTGCTTTACTCTTGAATTCTTTTCCCTGACCCCAAGCAAATGCCTTCCGGATGTAAAGACGTGTGATAGGCCGTCATTCTTATATAAGCCTGAGAAATACAAGGAGATAGCATTGGAACCAAATTGTTATTGCACTCTGATCTTGAAGGAAAATTGATTTATTATTATGAAATAACAAAGTACTCTTAAGGCTGCAACCTTTTTTGCCCTACTTCAACCTGGTGGAAAAGGTTTACTTCCAAGTCATAAACCCATCCAAAGCTTGGCCTCTAATGGAAAATCTGAGGGTCCTTCACATATAGCAATAGAAGCCACTGCGCTAAAAAAAGACTTCATTAAAATATGGTCGGAATCTGTGTGCTACGGCAATTTTCAGCTACAGATTGAGAAAGAATTGGTTGCACCTGTAATGAGAGTTCAATTAAATAATCTTGGGAAAATGAGAAAGATATTAAATATTGAATCCTTCATTTTTGAGTCTTTATCTTGAAGGCATGATGTATGGACTTGGGAAGAGTGGAGATCAGCAGACCTGGCCTCTCCCCTGTTTATTCTTTAGTGATAAGTAGCTGTTTTCCAATCAAAACATTTCTCCTTGTTTAGTTCTGTGATGAAATAGGATGATACAAGATCACTTGTTCCACACAGCACAGAGGTGTTAGTAAGGCTGACAGGTAATGCCAGCAAAGAATTAGGAACTCTCTGGATACAATGCTAATGGTGTACACAGTTTATTCTTTGAATGATTGACCAGGTGCAATGTCCTAAATAATAGAAAATAGCAAATACATATCCCCATGTCTCAGTTCCCAGCTGGGATCACTGTGCTCTAGTAATATCTCCCCAGATTCTCTTTAACTTGATGTAGTATTTTGTTGTATACTCGTTATTTGAATAATAAGAAAATCATTTAAGATATTTATAGAGCAAAGCCCTAGCTGGTTAGGCTCAGTGGATAAACATCAGCCTGCAGACTGAAGGGTCCCGGGTTCAATTCTGGTCAAGGGCACATGAATGGGTTGTGGGCTCGATCCCCAGTAGAGGGCATGCAGGAAGCAGCCAATCAATGATTCTATCTCATCATTGATGTTTCTATCTCTCTCCCCCTCTCCCTTCCTCTCTGAAATCAATAAAAATATTGTAAAAAAAGATATTTATAGAGCAAAGAGTTTTCAAATAAGTACTTCATTTGGTCAACCTTAAAGTAGTTTTTCTTTTTCATGTGTGTTATGGTCTTTGCACAGTACATCTCTCTTCCCCTAAATATGTAGTTTGACCTTTATTTTTGCCTCTAAAATGCTCAAATCCAGTATTTCCTACCTGAAACATCTATAGACCTTGAAGAGTGGGAATGGTTTGCTTATGGCCAATGTCCAGGGCCATTCGCCAACCTTCCCATCACAATTCCAAAACTTGCCAGGACAGTGGGTGTGAGTGGCCCCCGCTGAGGGATCCTAGGGACTCTTCTCAAATCCAACGTATTCAAATTTAGAAAGCTTGGGCCTTTCTAATAGCCAGTGCCCAGATGATATCTAATTATAGTGTTTCTAAATAAACCCTTCAGCTCTGTGCTAATCAAGTCACAATAATGCCCATCATGCAGAAAAGACAAAATTGCTTCTAGCACACTGCCTCACACCTCGCAGTGAGTAATAAATACTTGATGAATGAATATAAAGCAAAGTGCACTAAATGGCAGAAGGCATATTCTACAGCCAAGGTCAGAGCAATTACATTTTTTGGAAGCAGGCTTCCTGGGGGAAGTATAGTCACCTGAGTCACTGCTCTACTTAAGCACAGTAATGAAGTGGTTTTGTTTATAATAGAAGCTTGATACTTGAGAGAAAGTATCTATATTTTTTACACCATTAAGGCATTAGAGTTTGTTGCACATATTAAAGTGCATTTTATGCAATTTCTTTATTTTTATGTATTTTCATGTTAGTTCTCTTTTTCTGTTTGGGTCTTTGCGGATCCTGCCATTTCTGTTCTCTGTTTTCATTTTATGTAGCTGATTTTTTTAAGTTATGCTGTATCCTTTCTAAGTGGAGGTTGATAAGATGAAGGGTGGGAGGAACAGATTATTAAGATTTTCCTATACATGTTTGTTATACATCATTTTTTCTTTTAACCTGTAGAATAGCACTGTTAGGTAAATAGTAGTAGCCCTAGTTTACAGATGAGAAAACTGAGTATGAAAAGGTATAAAACTCCCCACAGGCTGAAAAGTGTCAGCACCAGGAAAAGACAAAGCAAGCAAAGAAAATGACAGCTAAGAAATGAGAAAGAAGAGGTTCTATTGTAACATTTGTAGTTTGACACACTTGCTATGATTTCAAATTGCTAGACACTTGTGGGGCTCCTTCCCAGATCTGTACCCTAATTATGGTTCAGGAGCCACAGAGCAGGAACATATGAGGAAAGAGAGGAAGGTGAGGCTAGCAGGTAGAGGGGAGGAGCAAGTGAGGAGTACCTAAGAGGTGCTGCCACAACCTAGCAGTTATGGTTTAACCTGATGTATTAGACAGATTGTCCTTGACAGCCATTGCAGTAGGTGGCGATGTTGTACTAGCTTGGAAGTTTGGGGAATCGTTTTTTTCTTTCTTTTTTTCAAATCTCTGACATTAATCTGTACTCAGTTACATAATCCCTGGGTTCCTGTCGTTGGTATGCCTGATAGTTACATTACATTTTGACGTAGCCTGAGAAACAGACAGGAAATATGTATCTCCTGTCCACACCTCCCTGAAAAGTCGGACCCATAAGTCCAAAAGCCCTGTGTGTGGGTCTTTAGCTAGATGTCTCTCAGCATCTCAAACCCATGTCCTAAAGTGATTATATTTCCAACCTCATGCTAGTCTCTCTTCTTTCTTCTTCTTTTTTTTCCCCCTAAATATATTTTTATTGATTTCAGAGAGGACAGGAGAGGGAGAGAGAAACATCAAGCCCACAACCCAGGCATGTGCCCTTGACCAGGAACCAAACCATGACATCCTGGTTCATAGGTCAACGCTCAACCACTGAGCCACACCTGTCAGGCTCTTCTTACTTTCTTGATTAAAGAACCCCATCCACCCAGTCACTCAAGCTGGTCACCAGTGTAAGCCATATGGTAAGAGCATATCTTTTGTAGTAAATGGATTCTGAAGCCAATTGGGAGGATTTAGAAACTGGTTCTGATACTGACAGTGTGACATTGAAAATGTTACTTATTTTACTTCTTTAAGTCTCAATTTTTCCATCAATAAAATGGATGTAATAATCATATCTTTCTCTTAGTATTATTGTGCAGATCATATGATATAATCCAAATAAAGTGCTTATCATAGTGACAGGCATTTATTAAGACCCAGCAAAAAATTAACTGTGGTGATGACCATCATGATTAATGATGATCCTTCACTTTTTCCTCAATCATCCTTCACAAAAGGTCACTAAACTCTGCATATTCCAAGTACTTCCAGATCGTTACCTTATGTCTATCACTTTGCCTTAGGCCCTAATTATTTCTTGTATAATCATGATTGAAAGGGCTCAAAGCCTGTTTCTTCACTTCTTGCTGCGCACACCTCTATTTGTCCTTTATGCTGACCCAGAAGCTTAAACACAATTTTGTTTTCCTCTGCTTAAAATGCTATAGTAGTTGAACTAATGTTTATAAATCCCAAATTCTTTTTATATTATATCTTGCATGATATGCACCCTGACTATTTATATAACCACATCCTTGGCCACCTGCCTCTCACACCCTTTATTCCCATCCATGCAGGAATGGGAAGAAGCCAAGGTCATTTCACCACTCCATGCCTTTACCTGTGCCCTTACTTCTGCCTGAAATTTCCGGCCAATTTATCCAACTTTCAAATTATAAACTATTTAAAATATTTTCTACGAACTGTTTAAAATCCCATGAAGCAACTATACCTCCTCTTTCCTACCTTTTCCAATCCCTTGGAGTAAGCTGGTTGCTTTCTCCTTTATGACATGCTGCTTTTGATATAGACTTCCATTACAACACTATCACAGGGTGTAATAATAACGAAATAATAATGTAGCAATAATAATAATCATTATGATGATGATGATTATGATAATTAAATAACTAGTCTAATCCTACTGGATGTCAAGATCAAGCACACCAAATGGTGAGCAGTGGCTAACCAAGCAGTAAAAGAAAGGCATTCAAGCTAGTTGCCAAAATAAGTCATCCCCAGAGACTCGAGTTTATAGGAATGGAATAGTCCTTGGTAGCTGGCGCGTTTTCTAACCACCTGAATTGGGGGAAGGATTCTCCAAGTCATTCATTCATTCTGAAAAATTATATTATTTGACTTTTATTCTTTTTTGAAGTTCATTAAAGATACACTCTCATAGATACTTCAGAGATATGCTATATTAGATTTTTACTGCTGCTATACAAATTACTACAACCTTAGTGGCTTAAAATAGCACACATTTATTATCTTATATTTAAGACACTAGAGGCCCAGTGCACGAAATTTGTACACTGTTAGGGTCCGTAGCAGCTGCCTGCCAGCTGCTGGCTGGGTACTCCCTCCCTTCCCCTAGCCACCTGCCAGTGCCAAGGCCTCCCTACCTTCCCCCATCCGACCCGCCCCCTGGTCAGACTCCTGGAAGAACTCCTGTTGAGGGGACAATTTGCATACTACCGCTTTTATTATATAGGGTTAGAAAGTCTGACACTGGTCTCACAGGGCTGAAGTCATGTTTCAGCAGGATTGCATTTCTTACTGCAGGCTCTAGGGTAAAATCTATTTTCTTGTGTTTTTTTTTTTCTGATTGTTGACAGTTGTTCCTTGCAGTTGTAGGTCTTGGGCCCAGTTCTCCAGTGAACTGTCATCAGAGGGCCATTCCCAGCTCCTAGAGGCCTACTGAATTTACCATGAATCACCCCTGCCTATGCTTTAATCTTATACCTCGCTGACCACAGCCCTTTTAAGAACTAATGTGATTAGGTTAAGCCTATGTGGATAGTACATCTGCAAAGTTCCTTTTGCCATGGAAGGGAACATATTTACGGATTCTTGGGACTAGGGCATAGTCATCTTTGGGGAGTAGTATTCTGCCTACCATACATTAAAACCAATAATTACTGTCAGCTTGGTCCTCCTGAGAGCTAGAAGATAAAATGTATGTAGAATTAAAGCCTCCTTGATTCTGGGAAATAAGGTTTGTTTGTTTTTTTCCCCATTAAATTGAGTCTTCTAAATTCCCTGTTGTGAAGTATCTAAAAGAACGAGCAGTAGACTTGCATCTCTAGCATGGCAAGGAATTGGGACTGTGTGGGTGAGTTTCTCAAGGTTTTTTACTTCCCTAGTATTTAGGATCTAATTTGGCATGTGTTAGTTTGATATACAAAATATAGGCATCTGGAGCAAAGTTAGGATATGCCTTCCTAGGAATTCTTTGGTTTTTCATCCTCCTTTCATTCCAACCTCTCATTACAGTTCCCATTCATTGGCCTTCTTCATCATAATGTGCTGTCCAGCCTTGAGACTCCAACTCTCTCAATGGAGCCTTTTAAAATAACATCACTCCCAACCTGTCTTCTCACTTCATCATTTTCCCCCTCAACCAAGAACCTTTACTCTCAATTCTTATTTCACTCAAACAAATATTTCCTTTCCTGTTACACTCTTTCCTCCCCATCCTTGAACTGGACTGTTAGTTGGTACTCTCAAACTACTCTGATTCCCAAACTTACTACTAAATATATTCCATTGTGCTTTCTTTAGTTCCTACAAATCCATCACTAAACAAATGCACTGGCTGATGCCCATGGCAGAGTTTTAGAACCTAGAAATTTGGATCCAAATATGAACAGCTAAGATTGGATGAATTCTTGAGCTACTAATTATAGTCTTTGTCACCAACAAGCATGGCTCATATTAATAGAAGATATTTTACTTAGAGTGTGCCCTCGAAATCCAGTGGCTGTTTACATTTTTATCTCATCATGTCTAGGTTAGGTATAATGTCATACTGATACCATCATTTGAATGTCAAACAAGTAAAACATTCTTGTTCTAACTAGTGAAAGCAAGCTAAACAATAGATATCTTACAAGAGGGAAGTCTTGTTCACTGAACTGGATCAGCTTTAGGGACTCAATATACATAGATTTCTTCTCTCCTTGCCATGAACATCTACCACTCATGTTACAAATCAATAATAATAGAATAGCATGGTGTTTTTGCCCCCATGAGTCATTGCAATCAATCAGATTTGCATCTGTAAAAGCCATGGTGCACTGTAAATGTTAATAGTGAGGGAAGAAAAAGACTTTAAAATCCACATATAAAAGAAATGCATTTTGAGATTATGTTCGAATTGCTACAATTCGAGAAAGAAAAAAATCTAATAAAAGGTTATGTCTTAAAATTAGCTTCCACTGACATTTATAAATGATCTTTTTTTCCCCCACTAGATCTCTTCTTTATTATATATAACAGTTTTAAACCGTAGTAAAAGATGTAAAGTGTAAGAGATGTAACGTATTAAGGCCTTTATGTGTAAGTTTTTCTGAAGATGTGTTTTAACTTCAATATTTTGACATCTTTTCATCACTTAGAGGATTTTTAATTTTATTGTACATTTTGTTTTATATGTCCTTATGCATTTTTTCTTAAGTAAACATAAGGAGGAATTTTGCTTTTTATTTTTTCTTTCAGTCATGGGGAGAAAAATGACTATGATTTCTCAGTACAATATGGGGCAGTGATGTGCTGAAGCTAGCTCACACTGGCTTTAAGAACCAATAGCATCCATCTCTTCCCAATTCTACATTCAGAGATGTCACATTGGAAGCTTACAATGAGCCACAGTGGGAATATTCATACCATGAAAATCAGCAAATGCAACAGAGCAGGGCTTTTCTCCCCAGAAAGCTGGTTTTAAGCATTAATAGTCAGACCATTGATATTAACATATATATATATATATATATATATATATATATATATCCATCTTCTATAACAATATAGTTAGTTGTGAGATCTGGGGAACCAAGTGGACTGGTTAATTGTTTTGTTGTTGTTGTTGTTGACCTGTGTATAGTTATTGTTGTTGGTTTTGGTTTGGTTTGGGTTTTTTTTTACAGTTAACTTGGAACTTATTCTTTTCTGTAATAAAACTGTCAGTATGAACTGTGAATTCTTTTTTAGTAGCAGGGTTGTGCACCAACCCCAAATAGTCACTGTAATAGTATCAGCCACAGAATCAACATACTTTCCTAGAGATCAAAGGACTTTAAGAAACTGAAATTTAAAGGAAAATGAAATTGTCCTGTGGGCCTTTCAGATAGAGCTTGGAGAGAACTTTGAAAATGATAGTAGTAATAAAACGTCACATTTGATTAGTGGGGTAAGAAATAAGTTGTTTACAAAAAGAATAGAATTATTTGGAAATATTAAATGTGGATAATTCAGTTTACAGAGAGAATGATAAGGAATATACATCTCTGCCCTGCCGGTGTGCCCAGTGGTTGACCTATGAACTAAGAGGTCCCTGGTTCAATTCCTGGTCAGGGCAGATGCCTGGGTCTTAGGCTCTATCCCCAGTAACGGGCGTGCAGGAGGTAGCTGATGGATGTTTATTTCATCAATGTTTCTATCTCTCTCTATCCATCTCCCTATCTCTCTAAAATCAATAAAAACAGTCCAACTGGCGTGGCTCAGTGATTGAGCATCAACTTATGAATCAGGAGGTCACGGTTCGATTCCCAGTCAGGGCACATGCCCGGGTTGTGGGCTCGATCCCCAGTGTGGGGCATGCAGGAGGCAGCCAATCAATGATTCTCTCTCATCATCAATGTTTCTATCTCTCTTTCCCTCTCCCTTCCTCTCTGAAATCAATAAAAATGTATTTTAAAAAATAAAATTGATAAAAATATATTTTTTAAAAGAATATACATCTCTGAATTTTCTAGCAAAATAATATAGACAGAAAGCTAATTCTATTTCTTCTATTAACCTCCAGGACCTCATTTCAATCTCCATTAAACCCTGGGTTTTGATTAGTTTAGAAGAAGCAAAAAGCTTAGAGATTTAGGGACACATAAGATTAAGTAACCTAAAGGATGGCCTCAGATAACAAAATTTTTTCTGAATTTGAATAGAGTCAGAATAGACTCTGTACTAATGAGTTTTGCCATTGAACTTAACACATTGACAATTTTTTAAAACTAACTGCTAAAAAAATTAGATTGACTTACCTTAGTACACGACATTGATTTAATGTTTGTTTTTTCAAAAACATTTTGAATGCTAAAAGCAGTCACCTCCGTGAAACTCTTTAGTTGAGAATGTAAGTACACTTTGGCCACTGCTTTACAGCTCCTAGTTAAAGGAAACTAGCTAGATTAAACCAGGGCTTGGCCATCTACGGCTGTTAGGCCAACTGTGGCCTACCACCTGATTTGTATAGCCATTGAGCTAAATATGATTTTTACAGTTTTAAATGCTTGAGAAAAATCAAAAGAAGAATATTTTTAATGTAAAAAGAATAAGAAAATTCAAATTTCTATAAATAAAGTTTCATTGGAATACAGTCATGCCCCTTCTTTTATATGTTTTTATAGATGCTGTCAGGCCATAATGACAGATTTGAGTAGCTGCAACAAAGATTATGTGGCCTGCAAAGCCAAAAATCTTACACTATTTTCCTTTATGAAAAAGAAAACCAAATGTTTTAGCATAGACTTTTTTTTTTCATATTCTTAGTCCATCCCTTTTATTAGAATCAAATTAACAAGATCAACCTTTTTAAGGACATCAAAGCTACATTAAGTTAATTATGAACCATGTAAACAATAACATAATTCATATGCAATCAACTAAGTTCATAATAGAGTGTGTGTTCGTATTTTCCCTTTTCTATCAGTCATCTCCAGCCCAAAGCTCTTGAGCAGCTGGTGGATCGTCTACTCCTCACGTTCTCTCCTCACCAAAACACAGAGGATAAGAGGGCAAGGCTTTTTAAAAGTCTTAAAAAGAAGTCAGTAGAGATAACGCTTAAGATAAAAAATAGGTGATCTCTTAATTATATTTTATTTTATTTTACTGAATGCTAAAAGCATTAATTTGTCAAACATTCTTTTTAAATGTGCCCAAGTTTTATAAACTCTTCTGGCATTACTTCAACTTTTAATACGAAGAGCCTCTGATGATTGGAATAATCTGAACCTTCTCGGAGTTTGACCATAGCTTTGGATGCATAGGTTACATTGTAGATGTAAATACTATACTCTAATGTCATTTCTCTTTCTTATATGCAAAGCAGGTAACAAGCCAGAGGAAAAAAAATATCTATAAATTAAGGGTGGCCTAATATAGACAAAAATGGATTTTGTAAAATCATAGATTTCTCCCCATGAATCCCTTTGTATTACTTTCTTTATATCACTAACTGTGGTTTTGAGTAACTCTGTCTCCTTCCCTGTCCTATGTAGGTTTCCATACCTATGGGGGAGGAGTAGACAGAATCTCACTTTCCATTTTTAGGAGGCAAAATTTACTATTACTTTGGATTATCTAGACAAATTCCAAACCATCCTGAGGTCTTCAGAGTTTTAGATGTAGGTGAATATGCAAAGTACAACGATCAAGAGATTGAACTGACATCTAGATAGGGCAACATTCCAATAAAGTAATCCTAGTATATTGATGAAACAATTCAGGCTTACTTATCATTTGCTTAGCATTTTACCCTGATAATAGAGCATGTGATGTATTCCCCATATTGCAGCATAGAAAACTAAGTAATTGTGAAGTGACCATTTTAAGGTCACAAAAGCAATAACTGACATAGCCCCATTTTGAAGTTAAGTCTTCTGATTCCAAACCCATATCTTTTGCAACTATCCTTTAAGGAAAACAGTGTACAGTTCAAGAAAAGCAACTGAAAAAAGCCCTGTTAGGAGTTTTTGGACCATCTAATTTTTTAAAAAATGTTCAGTTAATGTCATTTGAGTAATCAAAATTTAGCATATAAATTTATTTTCTCTCACCTTCTACGAAAATCTTTTCCAGTGTTTAACATGGAGTTGTGATTGAGACTGTATTAGGAATTCACATGTGTACATTCTCTTTAAGATGTTTGTGTAGTATGAATGGCCCACCATGGTGTGGGATGGGGGAAAGGAAGATGTAGATTTGCTTTGGAAACCAATAACTAAAAAAATAGAAACAGAATATTTGGAAGATAGTATGATTTTTTGTTGTTGTTTGTTTTCTTTCAGCAGCTTGGCATTTCTCTCTATTGCCTGTTAGATTTGAATAATGCAAAATTGCACTTAAATTGGTTTGCAATCTCATTTGGAGCTTATTCCATTTGTTAGCTGCCCCCTAAGAATATTCCTTATTTTGCTTATTCAAGAGTTGCACGTTCAGTATATAAAACTTAGGTAAATGAGATCTTCATTTCTAAGATTCCCTACAAAGTGAAAAAGGACTCTATTTTGCAAAACTGCGGTATGAGATAGTGGTATCCCTCTTCATGGCACTCAAGATATTTAGGAAACTATATTGGGAAATGATGTGAATTTACACGAGGGGCTTTTTTTTTTTAAGAAGAGGCCCTAAAATGCCATGAAATGCTATTGATTTACTTTGTGAATCACTGCACTGCCCTTCAAGAGATCTGAGCTGAACTGAGAGGACACATTGTGGTTACTGTGTCAGAGATGGAGCCATTTGTCTCACAACATTACACAGTATGTATGGATACTTCAGATACATTCCACTTCCCTAAACTTTTATATTTAAGTCATTTTAATGACAAGCTTGTATAAGATCTAATGGTTAGATCTCACGTAGATTTTTATTATGACAGGTTTGCATTTTGCTTGGCATCCAAAGTTTGGTTCCTCATAAAGATAGCTTGGATTATCCTAATCAGTGTTCATACTTCTTCAAGAAACCTTCTGATTTCCCTCATTCCACCATATCCCATGTGCCAGCTTCTTTTAGCTTGGATAAGATTCCTGTAACTTTTTCAAACCTCACAGTTTTCCTTTTCCTTATGGATAGGACTCATGAACAGTCCACTTAGGGATCTCAGCTTCTGTCTGTGGTGTTGGCTTTTCCCCTGGGATGGATTCATAACTGGCCCATGTCTTCACCTCTTCTTTTTAAAAAATAGGTCCTTATTGATTTTAAAGAGAGAGAAAGAGAGAGGGAGAGAAAGAAAGAAACATTGATGAGAGAGAAACATGGATCTGCTGCCTCCTGCACGCCCCCTTCTGGGGATTGAGCCTACAACCTCAGCATATGCTATGACCAGGAATAAAACTGGTGACCTCCTGGTACATGGGATAAAGCTCAACCAACTGAGCCACACCTGCCAGGTTTCACCTCTCTTCTTGACTGGTGATGATTTTAGGACTGACATAGAAATATCTAGCTCTTGGCACTAAAAATGTTATCTTTCAGAGAGTTTGTGTAAGGATAAAGAAAAATGTGATATCCCAAAACTTACAGGTCAACTTGATTTCATATAGCAATGTTTCCTACTAGTTAATCTTATCTAGACTTGCTTTTCCCAAGATGACATACTTTGATTGTATTTATTCTTACAAGGACCTTTGAGTGACCAGTGGCTACTTAACTATGTTTTTAAGCTGGCAAGCCTCCGGAAGCTATATTTTAATATCTGATCATTGGTTGTTTCAACAGACTAGCTAGTCTCTCCCCTCTTCCCCTCTCTCCATTAATATAAGCATAGAGTAGAGATGGAATAATGGGTTTTGACTTGTATCTGGGCCACCTCAGAACATTATTGTAATTGTATTAGTCCATAACTATTTTAAACTCACATTATCAAGTCTAAAAAATGATATTTTGTGACTATTGTGTGCCAGACACTGTTTGGGTATTGGAAACAAAACAGAAGTGAGACTCAGTACTTGTATTAAAGGGCTTTTATAGGGTAAGATGACCAGCAGACCCTGAACGACAGATGAATGACTACTCTGACACATGTTTCTGTGAAAGAGAAGGCTAAGGGACTCCTTGGCTATTGCCACCAAGTAGCCCTGTTCGCCTGCCTCCTTTGGCTTTTATTGTAACAACAACTTGAACTAAAATTAACTATTAGATACTATCAGCAGGGTAAGCATCCTTGAGAAAATACATGCATCCTTTAAGCAAGGAGGCTTTGAAGTCTAAACATAAAGATTCTAGTAAAACAGCCAGGGGGTCAGACTTGTTTGGAAAAGTCAAGGCAGAGGCTGCCGCCTTTGGTAAGTTCCCCTAGAGCAGCAGTCGCCAACCTTTCGGGCCTCACGGACCACCAGTGTTCCACGAATCACCAGTTGGCAACTGCTGCCCTAAAGGCCTCCAACCTTTCAGAGATTCCTCCTTACAGACTTTCCAAACAAGTCCTATGCTTCCCTACAAAGATAGATAAACACAGATACAGTACTATGTAATTAGTACTGTAATAAACATGCTATAAGAACGCTTAGGTTTGTACCTAAATTAGCTTTAGTGAATCGGGTCATTCTCCGTATCTCAAATAACACTGTAAAGGTCTAGAAAAGTTTAGCACAAACCTTAGCACAGAGAAGAGACTTAACCAGCGCTCAGGTCAGGAAGGGAGTTACCTGTTCTATTAAAGAGTGTGTCCCTGGGACAAAGAGACACCACTGATGGGCTATGCCCTTGTTATATCAGACCTGCAACAAACCAGAGAGAGCCTAGTGATTAGATCTAAGGAAAAGAGATTTGAATGGGGAGAAGAGGATGGTTTTGGGAGAGAAGAGACTGAATCAGATGTGGCTTCTGACAGAACGAGAGTGAGAATTGGAGTAATGAAGGTTAATCATGGCCTCAAGTGATGAGGAATCTTTTATCTTAGGACATGGCTGTGCTTATGTTAAAAAACACACACACACACAAAATGTCTGCAGGATAAAGATGATTTCATCTTTGTGTTTTGATTATTTATAGAAATATATAAAATATTTATATGAAATATTAGCATATATATAATATTAAAGCATAATATGCTAATTAGACTAGACAGCCGAACGACCTTCCGGATGTCCTTCCAGATGAAGCTGCTGCGGCAGGGGCCAAAGCAGAGGTGGTTAGGGGCGATCAGGCAGGTAGGCAAGATAGTGGTTAGGAGCCAGTGGTCCCGGATTGTGCGAGAGATGTCTGACTACAGGTTTAGGCCCAATCCCGCCTAAACCTGCAGTTGGACATCCCCCGAGGGGTCCCGGATTGTGAGAGAGTACAGGCCGGGCTGAGGGACCCCCCGACCCTGTATGATTTTGTGTACCAGGCCTCTAGTTTCTTTATATTCTTTAACAAGTAGAGCTCTCTACTACTGTATTTTCATGCTTCCTTACTAGAAGGGACAAGTGGCAGCTGCAGATTGGGAAAAGGTGATTAAAAAGTGAGAATTATCTATTGGTGAGACCAGGCCTACATCATCAAGGCAGTTGTATGCGAGGTACAGGATAAAGAAGAGAAGGTAGGAACTGTACCTGAGGGTATATACCTTCTGAAACAATTAAGCGGTTGCTGAAAGCTGGGACGGTTTGTCTTCTATTTTAAAGTCTCAAGTGCGAGTCGGTGTCAGTCTCAGCCAAATTCCTTGAAATACTGTCACATATTTCAGGGAGCTGCAAGGGGATCTTTTATTACATCCTTTCAAATCCCGATGTGCCCTCTAGAAGTTGGATTTAAAATACTTGTAGTCTTTGTAGTCTTTTTCTCCCGCACAGGCACTGAGGCTCTTTTTTTCCTTTTCTTTCCATTTTCAAGTCATTACCAAGTTTACTTTTGAAGTACAGATATATTTTTCCAAGAAATTTTGAAGGTCTTGTATGTGACAGAACAATTGGAACTTTAAGAACTTTGTAATATATTCAACTTATGTGACTTTAGGTTGGCGATTTTATTTTATTTTTTTGAAAAGTCAAATGAACTAAAGGTTTCTAGTTCACACACAAGTGCTTGTGAGCTCCTGTAGGCACCACGTGCTATTTCATTATTGCATGACCTTTTTTTTTTTTTTTTTAAATAAAAGAGGTACGATGTAAAAATCTCTCTCTCTTTTTTTTTCTGTTTCCTTTTTTATTTCTCTTATCTCTTTCCTGTAGTTTTCTTTCATCCAACAAATGTTTATTCATGGAATAATATATTTAAGGTATTGTGCTAGCCCTGGAAACACAAAAAAGAGTAAGAAACTATCACTCGTTTTACGTGGTTAGAATTCTTTCTTACCTGCTTCTGTCTTGATAACATTTACCACCACCACCACCACCACCCCCTTTTTGTATCTTGCTTAATTTTTTTCTCATAAATGGATTATACTTTTGTACATAGGTGAGTATATAGCATTTATTTCTTCCATTTCGATTTCGAGGTAGGCAAGCACAAATATGTGACATATAGGTCTACTGAATGTTTTCATCCTCACCATGGCGGCTGGTGGAGGATGTGGATGGCACATGTTTTCATACCTTCTTCCGGATCACATCTACCTCTGGGAGGGAATGCGCTGTACTGGATATGACTATATGAAGCATATTTGCACTGATGGCTCTGCTTGACAGTCAACAGAGTGATGGTGATAAGATTTGACAGAAAAATGCCAACAGATGCAGAACATGAGTGTTCATCACAGGTAGGTGAAGGGTAGGCTGCCTAACAAAGGTACACAAAGCTGGAGGCATTGCGGTGGTCCCACTGGAAGGCCAAGCTGCCCTGGCTTCCAGGCCCCATAAAGGCCCTGCTACAGCTGCTTCAGCATATTCCTGAGATGAGGATTTTATAAGAATTATGGGAAAGCAACATTTATTAGTCTCTTGGAATTTTGAGCCCCATAGACTCCTTCTGAGAATAAAGGCACATTGTGGCAACCTGCCTGCTGCAAGTATAATTGGTAACGATTCCAGAACCTCCCTCTGCACTTGCCCAAACTTGCTTTCCCCAGAGGAGCATCTCCACAGCAGGATAAGACCTCAGTATCCTGAGGTCTATTCTTATAGGTTTGATTTTCTATTCATTTTTTACAGATGAATGACACAGCACATTTCTTTATTCTTGCTTTCCTCAGTTTGAATTTGCAATATCAGCTCGGTTGTTATGATGACTCTAGAGCAGTGGCTCTCAACCTTTGTAATGTCGAGACCCTTTAATACTGTTCCTCATGTTGTGGTGACCCCCAACCATAAAATTATTTTTGTTGTTACTTCATAACTGTAATTTTGCTACTGTTAATGAATTGTAATATAAATATCTGTGTTTTCCGATGCTCTTAGGCTCTACAGCAGCGGTTCTCAATCTGTGAATTGCGACCCACAGGTTGAGAACCGCTAGCAGAGTTGCCTAAGACCATCGGAAAACACAGATATTTACATTACGATTCATAACAGTAGCAAAATTACAGTTATGAAGTAACAACAAAAATAATTTTATGGTTGGGGGTCAGCACAACATGAGGAACAGTATTAAAGGGTCGCGGCATTACAAAGGTTGAGAACCACTGCTCTAGAGTGAGGAGAGCTGGAGATTTTATATTAACTTCCAACTCTAATTTGTACTGCAGACTTAGAGCAATATTTTAAGGACGATTCCCTGGTTCAGTGAGAGGGAATTCTAGAACATCAGGAATATATTCCATAGGCCAGGGAGGGGGATAACAGCGTGCATTCCTGACATTTCTCACTCCTGGTCTAGCAATATGATAAATATTTTAGGAGAGGGGAAGACAGACCTCCTGTGTGGCTCTCCCGGGGGCATAGATAGGCCAGTTGGGTGCTAGCTGTGAGTTATATTACCAGGTCTGCCAGTGAAGATGTGATAAGAAATACATCACAGAGACATTTGGAGCAAGCACAGAAATCTTTGCTAAACATAACAGAGGACATGGATCCAGCAACACTTTCCCTAGCAGATTTGCCTCAATGATTGCAGGGAAGTCTCAGTGCATAATCTTTCCTTGAGGCAAAATGGATGTCACTGACCTGATAGAATTTGTGAGGTTCTGAAAACTCTTGTCCTAACAGAAATAAAAGTCTCTGAATCATCAATTTGTGGGTGGTCCCTGGAATTTAATCACAAGGACTCTATCTATGTGGGAGACTACGGAAATTGAACTTTGTTATGTAAATAGATTGTAGAATTAAAAAGCTCTTGGAGTGAGAAGGGACATTAGGGTCATGATTCACCTACTATTGTTTCCTAGTTGAGGAAATGGAGGTATCTTAACTGATTAGATCTCTAATTTTGAGGGGGAAAGAAAACTGGGATTTATTCACTAGTTACTATAAACTGTGTGGTAGATTAGGGTAGTTGAGAGCAGAGAGTTTAAGTAATGAACATGTTTAAGATCACACAAGTAAGTTGGTAGCATAGCAAGAATTTGAATCCAACTTTGGCAACTAAGCCTATATGCTCTTTGCAGGAGATCATCTTGCTCTCCACTTTATTACTGTACTTACCAACTACTCTTCTCCCTATCCAGTTTACCTACTGTATATATTAATCTACTGAAGTCCTATCTCTGGAGATTTCCACTTAGTAAGCATTTGATAAACAAATTTATGACTTGTGTTAATATATGATAAGATTTCAATGCCTCTAACACTTACGGTATGCCTACTATGTGAAAGTATCCAGGGATATAAAAGTGATACGACCACTGCCCTGAAAAATTTCAATGTATTGCCATACTGCCATCTATCTAGGCAACCTATCACTTCTTGTAAGCAAATTTGTGATAAAATTATAACAACACTAGAGGCCCAGTGCACAAATTCATGCACCGGTGGGGTCCGGCCAGCCCACCCTGATGGGGGCTGATTGGGCCGAACTGGCAAGGGGGAGGGGACATGGGAGTTTGGCTGCTGGCCCCTCCCCCGAATGGGGTTGGGGGCTGATTGGGGGCGGAGCTGACCAGGGGGAGGGTCCACGAGAGATGGGGGGGGGCAATCAGGGCCCTGATCGAGCTAGTTGGCCGACACAGTGAGTGTCATAGTGACCAGTCATTCCATTGTTCCAGTCGCTTGGCTTTTATATATATAAATTTTACATCATTCCCAACACAGAGCCAAAACAGTGGCGGATTTCTTGGACCATTTCAAATCTGTTTCTTCTGCAACACTACATTTTTTCCCTTTTTCTGTTTCTTTTTATGAAATATTAAGAATGCCTACCTTACTAAGGCTATTTTTGACTAATTAATAACAGCTTGAAAAGGTCTTTGAAAACTTCAAATACTAAGCAAATTGTAAACTATTTTCTCCTATAGTTTTTGGCATTTTTCTCCCCTAGAAACAGTTGAAGGTCTTTTGCATCATCTGGGTCTAGTCATCATTAAAACCTAAAGAAGTAGAATTGGTGGCATGAAATATCTACTTATAACTAGTCAGAATCAGCAGGCAGGCCTCTAGCTCTGCTTCATTATTTTAAAAAATGCCGCCACCAGCATTTCTCATAGCCCTTTCTGAAAGGATATTTAAGTATAAGAGTTTTTTCCCCAGCAAGTTCTTGTTATTCAGATGAAAATATTATATCAGGTGATACCCTGTGACTGTGAGGCACTATTTAAAAAGCTATGGTTCCTTCCCGTTGGTGGAGAATGGCCCATTCGCCAAATTTCCAGAGTTCAGAATTCCACAGAGGATTTCTTTAGAGTCAAGGACAAACATTCTTCTTCCCCATGTCCCTATATTTCTGTCCTCAAGCTGAGTCATTTTCTCTCTTTTTATCCCATAAAAAGAGCTGAGATGACTCTGAAAACGAAGAGAATTCTAGAGAAGGTGTAATTTATAGTTACCTCCCTTGCATTTAATCTGTCACCCTACTGTATAGCTAACGGGAGAAAACAAGGCAACCGTCTATAGAAATATTGATAAATATATGTCAGTTGAAGCTATAAATATCAGGGAATAAGAAACTATTTATATCTACTAAATTGGAAAAAAAAGTATTTAATTGAAAATACTTAGGCTGATTTGAGTGCGGGGAAAATACCACACTCATCTCGTGGTTTTTTTTCAACACAGGTCTGTGCATTAGAACCCTGTAGGGACCTTTTGCAACTTACTAAGGTCAACTCTCCACATGCTTTTTGAAAGTAATTTTCATAATATTTAAAGAGCTACAAAAATAGTGTACATTTCCAAACCTTATGATCTCACTTGTGATAACTTATCCTAAAGAAATAATTCAAAATAAGAAAAAAAGCCACATGAGATGAGTTGTTATTTATTACAGATAAAATTTAAATAACCTAATATTTAATGAAGATATTGATTTCTCTTCTTATCACCACACACCCAACAACACAACGCCACCTGCCTGGGCTGAGTTGGAAGCCTTTCTAATGCAGAGCTGGCTTGGGAACCAGTGAGAACTCAGCCTACTGGTGGCAGATATCTGTGGACAAAGTAAGGCTGCCAGAGACAGGCGTAATTAATATCGATTCCACTGCTGAAATTATATATTTTTAAGAATATACACTGCTTGTAAATGACCACAAGGAAATAGAGAAAAAAAGAAAATGATTTGGCTTGTTGAAATGCAGAATTGTACAATAATTATTATTCTTTCATTTTGAATTCTATTAACATGATTTTAATGTCTATACAAACATTTTAATGGGAAATATTGGCAAGCTAAAAGTACTTTTTAGCTTTATTAATTTATCTAAAGATTAAAATGTAATAGCTTCAACTGGCCAGATTCTAGTAGCTTAAACACAGGGCCTTGAGTCACCAGTTGTCTCACCTTTCAAAGAGTATATTTTTCTACCAATGGGACACATTTCACTACTGGCACACATTTGGACTGGGACATTTTCTCCCAATATTAATATTATTCATTTGTAGGAAATGACCTGCATATGTATTTTTTTTTATGTAAGCTGGTCACTAAGTCAGGAAGTCCTTGAAGATTCATTTCAGGCAAGAAAGATTTGATTGCGGGGAGTGGGAAGACAGTTAAGAGCACAGACCTAGTATTTGGCACCCGGAAAAGAAAAGCAATGCAAGCTTCACATTAACCCTGGGCTTCACTAGTCAACAAAGCTGTTGGTCTTCTTTCCCTTTTGGCTACCCTTACTGAAAAATTGCTCACAGGGGGCTACATTTCAGAACATCCTTTATTATAAGACTTTCCCAAACATAAGCATTGCATGCCTTGGGCCTTTTCCTGAAGTTTAATTCAAAAGATATGTGTGTGTGTGTGTGTGTGTGTTCTGTGCATTCTGTGCCAGGTGTAGTCCCTGGCATCCTAAACCTTAAAAACCTCATCTCAAGACTCACTTGTTCAGTCTCCACTATTGAGCAATCAATTCACCTGAATTATTGCTGGTGGTTTATGTTTTTGTCTCACTTACTGGTATTTACATTTAAACCTGGACTCCTCTAGTAGAACACCCATGCCCCCACCCATTATAAAAAAAAAAAATCTCTTATAGTGAAGACATGTTAGGTCAATGGATGAGTGGTGATTTATTAACCCATGGGCTTCCTAGTTCTAAAACCTAAAGTCATTGCAGTCTTGACCCAGGCACTTGAGACCGAGACCACTGGGGTTGAGGTTCGGTTCAGTTTCTTTCTCCTCCTTCCTGATCATTAGTAGTGCCAGTAGATGCAATACTTCTCAAACATCAGTGTCAATGAATCACCTGGGTTCTGCTAAAATGCTGATTCAGGTTCAGTAAAACTGGGGAGCACTTCTGATTCTGCTGTTCTAACATGCCACAGGGGCACAGGTTGTATTGCTTAAGACCATAGACTGTACTTTGAGTAGCTGGGGCTAGGGAATGAGCCAAATCCTGAGGACAGAAGTGGAAAAAGAACAATCTTTTCCTACAACAAACTGAATATCAGCCTCCATTCTCCTTGCCAGTAATTCAAGTTATCATTTTTTGTCTAAAATTTGAAATTTGCTACCAATTTATTCTGCTATATAGAGATGCTCTTTTTCTTTCTTCTTTCCTTATTCCACACAGGGGAAAAAGTGGAAATACTATGCTCTCAGCTAATGTGTATATTATGTAAATAAATACTTATGTGTTTCCTTGGGGAAAAGAAAAACAATTATTTTGGTAGTGCTATAGCATTAAGAATTTATACTTGGAGTCAGACACTTGGTTTTAGGCATGGCCTGCTTTAACTTCACTGTAACTTTGGCAATTTTCTTATCTTCTCCAATTGTTCTGTAAGTGTGTGTGTGTGTGTGTGTGTGTGTGTGTGTGTGTGTGTGTGTGTGTGTGTGTGTTTTCTATGCCAGGTGTAGTTCCTGGCATCCTAGCCTTAAAACCTCATCTGTAACATGGGTATGAAGTGTTTAAGATTAAAAGAGAAAATTTATGTGAAACATTCTGCAAACAGAAAGTATTTTACCTGGTTGCTAAATATCTATTTTTAATTGTTTTCATATACCTTGTCTGAAATCACAATATTTTTTATCACCACTATCTATGAATTTCATTAAAATACAAGAGATAGGATGAATTTTAAAAAGTGAAAAATACCTCCTGAACTTACTTTACCTAAAGAAAGGAGTTTTTTATAAACCTATACAGAATTTATTAGGAAAATAATCTCCCAAGCAATAAAAACGTGCTAACTTTTGAGAAATCATTATTTAAGCAATTACAAGCTCTAGTGCTTTTATAGCTAACATATTTTTTCTTTAGCTTTGCTAAATCTAGTATTTCATCTCAATTAAGTGACACTAATATGTAAGTATCTATGAGGTGAAATAAATCCACATTAATCTTGCATAGAATGGCTTGTAAAACAATGATCAAACTTCAGGAGAATGCAAAAATACTCCTTAAATATGATTATCATTCAAAAACACTGATGTGTGTATGTAATAAGTGGAAAATACAAACTTCCTTTTACTCTCCCCCAATGTATGTAAATGTTAGCAAGCCTGCTGAAAAGGTTGAGTCATAGATTAGCTCCAAACTGTCCAGGAGAATATCAAAACGGCACCTTCCAGGGCATGTAGGCAAACCAGATCCTTAGTGGAGACAGGCTAATTTATCATAGAGCAGTTGCGATGGCAACAACAGTTCTTGGTGCCATGTGACCCAAAGCAGTTTCTGTTGACTGGCTCTAACTGACTGTCAGTTCAGCAAAGGTTCCACTGTTTCCAGTGAAAGGGAAGAGAGAGCATTGATACTTGTTGAAAGGGCCTTATAATAATAGTGTATCTCAATCCATGAAAGCCTCCCTTTGTCTCCTTGACAGTTATTTTTATTCTGGCTCAAGGGACCCTTCTAATTTTTGTTACACAAAGGCCCCTTATTTATTCACAGATTAAATATGTGTTTCTCTGTTTACTAAGAGTTCCGTCTGTGCCAATGGAGTTGCAAACAAGCATTTTAATCTTCTATGATAATAATATTTTGTTTTTAACGTGCTAAATTTTGAACAGCATTTTTTCTAATACTTTTTATAAACCCACAAGAAATCTAGCTGTGTGACATAGGAGCAAATAACTAAATTTACCTGCATATTATTATTGTTTTCATACATAAATAATGGAGGCTGACTGTGCTCTCCTCTGACCTGAAAGAACCTGTGATCTTTAGGGAAGGTAGACAATAGGTTTGCCCATGCTTTTTCTTGTCTACTTTTCACTGTTATTTTCATTGATGGGTAAGTAACAGGAGCTGTAGAGATAGTCACACTCTTTGATTCAACAATTCCACTCTTGGGATATTTATCTTGGGGAAATTCCACTAAAGAAAGAGTTCTGTGACATAGGGGAGAAGGAATGAGATTGGGAGTCAGATAGACATGCATTTCAAATCCAGGTGCTGCCACTTGTTCACAGAGTGCCCAGGAGCTTCAGGTTCCCTCATTTGCAAAATAGACTTGAGATTACCGCCCCCCCAATGGGGATTGGGAGCCTTATAAATCACATGTAAGTGCCTGGTCTATGCCCATGTACCTATCGGAGCTCTCAGTATGCTATACTTCTAGATGCAGCAGCATCTATAAAGCAAAAGCTTGGAAACAATCCATGTGCCCCACATTAGAAGTATGAGTTAGTAAATTCTATATTACTAAATTAGGTATATTAACATAATTAAATATGATGTAATCATTTAAAATAATTCTTTCTGTTAAATATGACTTTGGAGAAACTTTTATGATATGATATAAAATAGTAGTACTTACAAAAACCAGTAGTATTATGGGCTTTATACTACACTGTCATTACATAAGTTATATGTATAAAGAAGGTAAGTGGCCACATGAAAATAGCAGAGGTAGTATGGTTATAAGTGATTACTATATTAATGTAGGACAGCTTGAAGGCACTTTATTATCTTTCAATTAAAAAACTATTGTGAAACAAAAATGTGGAGGGTTGGAGTGGAGAGGAGAGCATCTTCGGTGACCTACAGCAACTAGAAAGCAGTCGTACATCCCTCTTTCTCTTTCACTTAAGAACACCCATTCACCCCAACTCCATGGCAGGCGCGGAAATGTGGTTCTGCCAACACTTTTGAACATTTCCCGTATGTCGTCAGAGCAATGCTGCTTCAAGTGAGAACCAGAAAAGAATTTACAAGGAAGACTCCAAGTGTGAAAGCATTTCCGCTTATGCACCAAGGAGACAGTGTAAGTGGAGGAGAAGAGAAAGAGTGAAAGCAATTTGCAAGGTTGATTAAAAGGTGTGGTTTCCATTTGGAATGCATTTTCTTCCACATTTAGCATTTAGATCTTAGATACACAAGCACAGTGGGAAGTGGCAGTAAGGCCACGTTCTAGTGTTTTCCATAGGGCTAAAAGTTCATTATAACCTCAAACTAATGATCACAGAAACTGAGAGACAAGTGATTTTTCTAGCTGTTTTTTTAAGTGGCAGTGGAGCGGTTCAGTGAGTGCCAGGTTCGGTGCTGACAGCTCAGGAAGGAGTGAGGGAGCCAGATAAGAAGGCATTGACAGAGGCAGCTGGGTAAGTCTCGCAGTGAATGCTGACATGCTCTCCACTCTCAACATTCTAGCTACACTGGCTGGTGTCCAGGTACCATTATCTGCTCTGGCAAGGATGGGCCACATTTTACTTCATGCAAAAAGTATGTCAAGCAGAAGAACTCAGTAATAGCAAAAAAAAAAAAAAAAAAAAAGTCCTTGATGTTTCTGTACAGTATTCTTATCTAGACTGCACTGCTTTTAACCAGAAGGTAATACTTAATTTACCTGAGCAGTCTCTGTTAAATTTTATGGTTGCTCTTTTAAAACAGAACATATACTGAAAAAGATTAAAAGTATACTCTGAAACTCCATCCTGCTGGTTTAGTGAAAGTTCTGTCTCATTCATCATTAGGGTCCCCTCCCTAGACCAGAATCACACAGTAGGCGTACATGGTATACCCAAAACCAGGAAAGGGTATTAAACTCCAATCAAGTACTAGCATTCTCATTGACAAGCCAATGTGGCCTCTTGAAATTTGGTGGCCCTGTCCTTGCTTATGATGCCTGGGTCATATCTAATCACTCCCAGAGCCATCTCTCTCTCTGAGATATTATCACTCTCTGGCATGTGGCAAAGTTCCCATTGATATGTTAGCTATAGACATCTCCCCTTCCCCATATCCCTGGAAAAATCACTTTTTAATCAGAGGGCAATATCTGCTCCACTTTAACCCCCCTTTACCTTTCATTCCGTTGGCCTCTTCCAAAGGTTTAGGCTTTTGTTAGACAAAAGCCAACAAGACTTACAGACTCTGCCTGATTTGGGGTCAGCCTTATTTATCTCCCTAGTCAATAAAGAAGCATAGAGGCTACTTGAATGCAGAAAAGGAAATGAGAAAATAGAGGAAGAGAAAAAATAATTATCTATTAAGATGTATACCTTCATGGTGCTGGACAAAGTACCTGGTAGAGAAGCTGTATAGGTGTGTGTGTGTGTGTGTGTGTGTGTGTGTGTGTGTGTGTGTGTGTGTTGTTGTTGTTGTTGTTATGCAAATGTGAAAGCAGAGGAGTGTAGACATTGAGACAGAGAGACTAAAGCAAGCATGAATCAATATGGCAAGATGAGCAGGTTGAGGTGTAAGGATTTGAGTTCCTTGAGATAGGCCCTTCACACTAATGCTAGGTCAGCTCTAGGTCAGTTTTACAAATCAATAACAGTTTCAAGTTTATTGTTTTGACTTTGACTTAAGCTAAAAGAGTGTCATACTTTGTGAGAATGTTCATTAGATGATATGTCTATATTTGAATGTGGAATCAAATTTTATTTTGAATGACATAATTTTTATTGTGCATTTTAAAATAACAGATTAAATTATTATTAGCATTATTTGTGACTTTTAAAAAATCATTTGTACCTTCAATTTGACTTTAGCCCTTTCGATTAGCTAGTTTGGGTAGCATACTAATAGGGTCAAAAACACAGGCTGTATTTCTTAGAGGCTGGCTAACCTGACTCCATTCCATAATTATAGATTATACTTCTAACCCCTGCCTGCCAGTTTTAAATGTATTCTTCCAGTCTCAAGGGGTATTCTGTAAGAACATGTGAGCAAATCGATGAAAATCGATTTCCTATTGGAAAAAACTCAAATTTTATGACCTACATCTCAGGAGTAACTAGCATCTTTGCATATGGCAGACATAATTAATTCATTCATTTTCAAATGTAGCTGTCTACATGATGTCAGGATAAAACAAATTTACATTAAAAACATTGTTTACACTTCACAGATCAGTAGACTTACGTCTATATCTGAGGGCTGGAAATTTATTGCTCTTGAATAATATCCAAATCAGCTTTTCAACATTTTCTAAGATCTTTCAAGAAGGAAAAGGAAAAAAAAAAATTATACTCTCCTACTAATGGTGCTTTACCCTAGAACTAACCAGGAAACTTCTTGAATTATTTTCACCATTAATAATGCAATCTATTAAAATAATAAAGCCATTCTAGTAAATGTGTCAGAAATATAATAGGGAACTGCAGTTAGAGGCTCAAGTCATGTAACTTGTCATCTGCTGCCCCCTATTTAGGCCTTGGCTAGCCGTTTAATTCTTTTCAAGAACCATAATGTACACTATTGTCCTTTATTTACAATATTCATCTAGCATTTTTTATACTGATGCTCATATTTGAAGCCTACCCTAGTATTTCTTATTCTTTTCTATGTCTTTCTGAGTTATAGTATTATTTTAGGCTGAATCCAGATCATGTGAGAAAGGCAACAGAGTTTAGGACCTGGATGTCATGAGCACATTTTGACTCCTCTGAGCCTGTGTTCATATCCGTAAAATGTAGGTATTGATTCCCCCTATCTTGGGTTTCTTGTGTAAATGAGATCAGATAAGCACATTAAATAAACTAGCACAGTGTAAACATGTAGCATATAGTGTGATTATGATTGCTTATGATCATCAGACATTGAAAACATGAGTCTAATTTCCTTTCAGCTACCCCACTCTTTCTGAGGTTAATGAGTAAGCAATAGAGACCTGTGATGACACCTGATAACTAGGCCATTCCATGTTGCAACACATCATGAAGCATTAAATAAATACATTTAAGATTCCATGTAAAATATATTAAAATATATAAATGCCATGCTTTGGAAGATATGAAAAGTATATTGAAGACATTATATCTATTGTAGTATAGAACTCCAATCACAATTGGTAAAACACCCTGTGTCATGCTAGGAATATTTTGTTCAATCATTGACTCATTTGTTTATTGATCACCTTAAGTGGAGAGACTTTGGGAACAAGGAAATAATAACTTCTAACTGAAGGAAATGCTATATAAGAAAACATATAATTACAATACAGTCTAATTATAATATTTAGTATCAAGTAATTAGATACATGTAAAAATTCTTTGTAAATGTTGTCATAAACCTATATAATAAAAGCCTAATGTGCAAAATGACCCCTCAACCAGGAGTTCGACCAGGAGTTCGACTGCTCTCTATGACATGTGCTGACCAACAGGGGGCAGCACGGAATATGGCAGGCATCGGCGAGGCGCTGCGACCTCTCGCCAACTACCTGAAGGCAGGGGTGACGGGGACAGAGGTGCAGTGAGAATGCGAGGTGTCTGTCAAGCTCGTTCTCACTCCCCCTGCTACCCTCCCCCAGGACGCCAGGGCTCACATGGCAGGGAAGCTCCCTGTGCTCAGGTGCTGGGCACCTGCAAGGAGTCTGCCCCGCACCCGCACGGTGTCTTCCAAATGGGCCAGATCGCAGCCACTGGGACCACAGGAGCTGGTCGGGCTCCCCGTGGGTTTGTGCAGGAGCTGGTCTGTGAGGTCAGCCGGGAGAGAGCGCGATGGCCACCCGGCTTCCATGCGGTGCCTCTGGGTGGCCCAGAGATCCACGCTGTGCCCTGGCCTGCAGTGTCCATTTGCGCTCACCGCATCTCCACATGGGGACTCAGGAGCCATGACTCAGGCGGAGGGGGGCACGCAGGGACCCAGGGACACAGGTGCTATCCAGGGCCCCAAGGTCAGCTGCGACCTGCCCTTCCACGCCAGAAGCTCGTGCTTCGATGGCTGGCCATGCCTGGGGACTGCACCCGTGCACAAATTTCGTGCACTGGGCCTCTAGTAGTGACATTAAAGGATTGCACGATAACCTTTAGATATGGTGACCAGTTCATCACTGGTGACCTTTAAGACAGCAACTTCAGCAGAATGGCTCATTTAATGCTATTTTTAATCACTGCAAAGACTAAAGAGATACATATTTTAGTGAAGATTATACAATATGTATGGAGAATGGATATGAGCCTATCTTTTCATAAAAGGGTTTGAATTGGACCAGACTGGAAAATTGGATGAATGTTCTAGTTTGTTAATAGGATATCCTAGTGTTGTGAGTCTGAGGGTTCAGTGTCTCCTGCAGAATGCTGAGAACAAATCTAAAGTGCTTTCATCAGTACACTCTTTTGAAGGTAAAAGGAAAGGAAATGTTTTGACTGGACCAAACTGTTGAAGGAACCAGAGAGCCAGAAAGCAGACTTGTTTTGTGTCAGTTGGGTGTTTGTTTTTGTTTTGTTCCCAACTTCAGACTATAATGCAGAGTAAGTTGATTTCCAGCACACTACTTAACTGAGTGAGAATGCCTTAGAAAGGGACAAAGGGAAAGAGATATGCATTGCTTAATAACTGGTTCTAACAAGAAAATCTGAATAAGTGCAATTCAAAGGACATTTGAAAATCTACATAACAGACACTAGGGCCAAATTTGGAGATAAAAGACCAGTTTTATATAACCTGATATTATTTAACTGTGTGCAGAGGGAGTTCATGGATTTTATAATGGAAGGTTAGGAGATAATAACCTTTTGGATTATTTTCTATTTCTCTGGATTGATACTTTATAATAACTATTGGAGTTATATACATTATAATAGCTATTGGGGTCAGTCACATCTGGAATTAAATTGACTAATTTTAGACAAAGTATGTGAGGCTTAGGTTCTCTTTTATAAAAGTGGGAACACTAATACGTATAAACTATGTGATGATGGCTGACATAAGAGCAGGCACTAAATCAATAGTCATCAAATATTAGTTAAATTAGCTTCAATTTCTAATAAAGATACTGGTGCTTCACCTCCCTAGAAAATAGTAGAACTGAGAACATCAGTTGAATACAAAAGCAGATTTTATAAAATCAAAAAAGGTAAATATATCTTTTCTTACCTCTAGATTTTTTCAATCCCTGACCTAAAACATCTAGTCAGAGTCCTGAATAATGGGTAAATCAGTTGCTCCCTATTAAGCAAGGTGTTCAAACCAAAAGAAAGGCAGAAGTTCTGGGGTACCCACTGGCCCTCCACCCTGTTTGAGAAGCCTTATATCTATGACAGGATGAGATAGCATCATCTGAAATTAGGAACGAGGCACTCTGAAATTCTTCTCACAGAGCAGCCTGTTGTTATTCAGGTTTTTTTTCTTGGTCTATCTCAATATATCTTTGGCGAGTGACATGAGATTTTTTAAATCAACAGACTGTGGTTCAAATCCTTTTACTTCCTTTATGTTTGTACTTTTGCAAATTAAATATAAATGCAGTGTCTTATCTATAAAATTAGAGTATGAACACCCATCTCTAAGTTTGTTTTCCAGAATTAAATGAGATAATATATATAAGATGCTTATCTCAGTAGCACAAAGTAAATATTCAGATAATGCTAATAACTTTGATTATTTATTATTACTTATTAATATCTTCCAAAGTGTGGGATTCATAATCTCTGTAATACATTTTATGTGGAATCTTAAGTATGCTTATTTAATGCTTTATGATGTTGCCACCTGAAATGACTGAGTTATCAAGTATCATCATGATTCTCTATAGCTTGCTACAGATCTCCAAAGGGTGTGAGACACTAATATTTTAAAATGCATAGGGTGGTAGCCTCTTCTAATCCATTGTCTGCACTGATGGTATTAATTTCCTGTTGCTTCTATAACTAATTACCCAGAATGCAGAGCCTTAAAACAACAAGAGTTTATTATCTTAAAGTTCTAGAGGTCAGAAGTCCTAAGACCAATCGTGTTGTCAGCAGGGTGCAATTCCTCTGGAGGCTCCAGTAGAAATAGATTTCCTTGTCTTTTCCATCTTCTAGAGGCTGGCTGTATCCCTTGGCTCGTGGCCTTTTCCTTCATCTTCCAAACCAGCATCTCAAATCTCATTATCTCTCTCTGACCTTTACTTCCATTATCACACATCCTTCTCTGCTCCTCACCCTCCAGCTGCCTTCTTTCCCTTATAAGGACTCCTATGATTTACTGATTCCACCCAGATAATCCAGAACAATCTTCCCATTGCAAGACCTTTAATTTAGTCACATCTGCCAGATCCCCTTTGTCTAGTAGTCTGGTAAGATTATATATTCAAGATTCTGGAGATTAAGGCATGGTCATTTTTGGGAAGTCATTATTTTGTTTATCACAGCAAATTTAAAGGAAAAGCTATTTCTTCCCTTGAGGCCATAGACATCATATTAAGGGAAAGATTCAAGTTCAATGTTGTTCGTATTTTACTTTATAAATAAAGATCAAAGGCAATATAGCAGAAAAAGGTTTTATTGTTTATTTATCGTGTAATGGAATCTGTGCAAGGTAAGTTACATAATTTTTAAAATTATTATTGATTTTAGAGTGGAAGGGGAGGGAGAGATAGAAACATCAATGATGAGAGAGAATCATTGATCGGCTGCTTCCTGTACGCCCCCTACTGGAGATCGAGCTCACAACCTGTGTATATGCCCTGGACCAGAATCAAACCCGGGACCTTTCAGTCTGCAGGCTGCTTTATCCACTGAGCCAAACCGGCTAGGCCGAATTACATAGCTTTTTAAAATTATTACTTATTAGATAGATTGCTTTCCCCTAATTCACAGAAAAAGAAACAGGACTCATAGGACTGTTGTCTAAAGTCACCCAGCTAGTGGTAGAATCCAGAATTTGGAACAAGGCTAAACAATTCCAAATTTCATACTCTATTTTTTCATTATTGATTTGATAGATAGATAGATAGATAGGTAGATGGTTGATTGATAGATAGACAGATAGGTAGAGAGATGGATTTGTTGTCTACTTATTTATGCATTCACTGGTTGATTCTTGTATGTGCCCTGACTGGGGATCAAACCTGCAACCTTGATGTATTGGGATGGTGCTCTAACCAACTGAGCTACCCAGCCAGGGCCAAATTTCACACTCTTAGCAAGGTTGTGGATTATATCTTAACTAAAACAGTTTAAAATGATTCCTCAAATATAAATAATATAAATAAATACTTAAAGATTCCTATGTTACTTTAAGTGAGTTTATCTTCTCAATTAAAACTGGAAAATTTGCAAACTGAAAATATTATTCTATTACATGTGCAGCTA
Source organism: Eptesicus fuscus (assembly GCF_027574615.1). Lineage (NCBI taxonomy): Eukaryota > Metazoa > Chordata > Mammalia > Chiroptera > Vespertilionidae > Eptesicus > Eptesicus fuscus. The sequence goes on from NC_072475.1 coordinate 34,006,245, forward strand.
TTAAATATGAGCAGTTTTGCTAAAAAGATGAGTAATGTTTTTAACAGATAATGCTGTCTTAAGATTTGTGTAAATCTTAGAAGATATGCAATCAATATGAAAAATGTTAATATGTATGCTGAAGAGCTTTGTAACTTTATTTAATCACACAAGCACACTGAGATGTTAGTTGATTGCAAACTGTCCTGAGTAAGGATGAGGTATTGATAAATATATCAATTATTAGTTCCAATATTGTTTTTCCAGTCTGACATAACTAAACACAAATACTTCAAGACACTAAGGAGAAATGGAAGTAAAGTAAAATATGATTAATTACTTACTAGAGGCCCATTGCATGAAAATTCACACACTGGAGGGGAGGTCCCTCAGCCTGTCCTGCCCCCTCTCACAGTCCGGGAGCCCTCAGGAGTGGGAGGTGACCTGGCGATCAGGGGAAGGCGACGCCACCATCACACCTCTGCTGCTGCCACTACTGGCAGCGCAAGCTTTGGCCAGCCTTGATTACACGACTCTCGGGCAGCCCTGGGGGCTGGGCAGCTGCCATCCAAGGCTTGCCTGCACCTTGGGCTGGCCCTGGCCTGGGCTGCTGCGGGGCTGAGGGGACTGGGGGACTCCAGAGGCAGGCTTGCAGCAAGGCCTGCTGCCTTGGCGGGGCTGAGGGGACTGGGCACCGCCATCTTGTGGCTGTGGGCGCCACTATCTTTGAGGGCAGGGCAGTCAATTAGCATATTCCCTCTTTATTAGATAAGATGGTTTTCAGGTGTTCTACTCTACCTGTGTATAACCTAGTCTGTTGATATTTTTTTTAAAAATCAGATGAATGACCCTTTGGGTTAAATGATTTAATTAGTAAAGCAGGTGTGTTAGAAAGACAGTGGAAATGTTATTTCACCATTGAGAGTGCTCATATAATAAAGGAAAGTATGATTAATCTAAGTTAGAGTTGAAAACTCTTAATCTTTTGTTCCATTCTGATTTGGACTAAATATTATATCTTATTATACAAGAAAAATAGAAGGCACAGTATAAAGAAATCTACCAATATAACAGGTGTGGATTGTTCCTGGTTGAAAAGTTACTGCAACATGCACCAACCCACCGATTCATTTTCATCCTCAGCCATCTTTAAACTTGTAAAAAGATGTATGTGCCATCTCATTTCCTGTAACTCTCTCCCAACCTCAAAATAGGAACCATTTGTTCATCTCCCTTTTTGAAAAGATTTGCCAGTCTCAAGGCTAATCTATGGGTCTTAAACTGTGCTTCACAAAATCATTTAGAAGGCACCTAAATGAAAGAGGAAGGACTATTGAGGAAAGGAACTTAAGTTCTCCAGGCCTACAACAACTTTTCAGTTCTGTTAAGAGAGAAAATGATGAGAGAGAGAGAAAGAGAGAGAGAGAGAGAGAGAGAGAGAGAGAGAGAGAGAGAGAGAGAGAGAGAGATATGGAGGAGAGAATGTTTGAAAATCATTGTTCGAGCACTTCATACCAGGTTGACAAGTATATAAACAGGTTTAAAATTAGAACTTGATAGTTTCACATATTGAATTATAAATTCAAGTAACATAACATGAAAGTGATTGGAACCCCACCTATGTGGTTCAATGTCAAGTTCTATTGTTGACTTAGTTTTCAACTAAGATGCTTTCTTCAAATTTTGAGAATCTAAATGAGGTAAACCTTAAAAATCCACCAAAGCAACTTTGAATTCACCTAGAGCTCATAGCAACAGATTTCATTCCAATGTGATGCTTAATTTAATTGAGTAGAAAATAATGCAGTTGGTTTTGGTAATCTGTTGTTTTTTTTGTAGTGATTTATTTTTTCTGTGTTCAAGTTCACTAGAATATATTTGGAAATATCTGTGTGTTTTTTCTTCATCAGTCTGAAGACTGTTTTTTAATGTTTTGAGTATGAGCAAATTTTATTTATTTTACTCTAGAAAAATAATTATTTTACAGCAACTTGAATTTAATGAATTTCCATTTCACTTAAGAGATTATTAAGGTATACTCCCAATTGGACTGTACTCTTCTCATTGCAGGAAACAATTAAGTATGTATGAATCCTATGACCTGTCTCAAATCATACAGTAAATTATCATCAAAATGAGAAAAGAAACTGGAGACTTTAAAAAACTAGTATGTATTCTCAACATGATGTTCCTTCTTCTATATATAAAAACTTTGGCAATACATATACAGCAGTTTCTCAAATGACATTTTATTTTTGTTCATCATCATTTTGTTACAGTGTTGATAAAATGCTGTAGGAACTTAACTCTTGTTGATATCAATTAACCTATGGTAAAATTGGTTTCCTTACACATTGCTATGCCAGGACTTACCGTACCAAATTTGACAACGTAAAGAATTAAGTGCTGTTGTCATTGCGAATTATAGTAGTTGGTGTTATTTGAATCACTTGATTGACTGAAACAGACACTTAGGATCTGGCCATTCTTACTGGCCACACATTTTCTATCCTAAGCAGAACGTATTTCCCTGTGCCATTCTGAACCCATTATACAGCACCATCAGGTTCAGGGCCTTAGCAACCAGAGGGGTGCTACATACTTCCTAAGTCTGTCTAATGACTATTAGCTAAATTTATCACTTACAAAATAAGGTTTTAAGGAAACAGCCACGTTGATCCAGGCTATTGCCGCTAAAATCTTTAGAGAAGAATATAGGAATAGATTTTCTTTCTGACTTGGTGTAAAAACCACCAAGTTTAAATAAAAAAATTTTGTATACGTTTGACAAATTTTCATGAATAAACTATCCTTAGACTTCAAATGGAAAGAACCAGGCAAGCATAGGTTATTTGCCAAGCATGAGAGAAGAAAAATATAAATATAGTTTAGGCGATATGCCTCTAGCTGCATGTTTACTAAAATAAATTCAAAGAGAATTATTTAATCATTTGTTTGTATGGCACCTTAAAATGAATGCTTTAAGGTATATGCCCTAAGGGAACCATGTCATGGAAGAAGGCAATCATTTTATATTTTGGATGGAGTGGGAGGGAACTGGGCACTCTGGGGAGGACTTGATGGCTTATTAAACTATGTTTGTGAAAGGTATCTGGAATGACTCAGGAATGAGGCAATTATTTCAATTCAAGTTGTCTTCAGACAAAAACAAAAATATTGAATTGCAACATGTGCTAATCAAATATATGTCAAGTGACTAGCAAATTATAGCAACCTTTTAGCATAATTTAAAACATATTTTATTTTTTATTTGAATTTATTGTGGTAACATAGGTTAATTCTTTAGTATATCATCTGTATATTGTATTGTGTATTCATCACCCCAAGTTATATATCTTTCCATCACTATTTTAATTTTTGTCTACTAATAGCTCAAGTGATAAAACAGCTCAATATGAGAAAATAGAAAAAGAAAATATGTTATCTGAACTCTTCCTTTAAACAATAATATCAAGATCATAAAACCATTTGAAAAACCCAAATAAGATGATAATCTGATGAAGATTTCTAGATAGCCTATCAACTCTGTAGTCTATGGGCTAATATATCCCATAGGCCAGTGGACCAGAGGTCACAAACTTGAGGCTCACAGGCACATGTTAGTATAGACAACACAGTTCCTGCTCCGATTATTGACTGCTGCATAACAAACCAACCCAAAATGCAGTGGTTTAAAAAACAGTATATTTTTGTCCCGCTGGTATCGCTCAGTGGTTGAGTGTTGATCCATGAGCCAAGACATCAGGGCACATGCCTGGGTTACGTGCTCGGTCTCCAGTAGGGGGCGTGCAGGAGGCAGCTGATCAATGATTCCCATCATGATGTGTCTATCTCTCCCTCTTTCTTCTCTCTGAAATCAATAAAAATATATTTTTAAAATAAAATAATTTAAAAAATTATTTTTTAGCTGTCTCATGGTTCTGTGATTGACTGGACTTAACGGAATGGTTTTCATTTGGGTCTTTCAGTTAGATGGCCCCTGTGGTCTAGTCATCTGAAGACCTGAGTGGCTTAACTTCCAAAGTTACTTCTTCACTCACCTGTCAGATGCCTTGATGTTTCTCTATGAAGACGTGCTTAGCAGCAGAGCTGCCTGCACTTCTTAACAAGAGTCAGGAAGCTGAGATTACAAGTCATATTTAGGGCCAGCTATCTTAAAAAAGAAACGGAGTTAATGTTTAATATTAAAAACTGGAAATGTTTAATTTAAGAAGATCCACATACCGCCTTCCCTTAACAACGGGAATCTCTGGCAAGAGTTACCTGTAGCTGACTAATGGCTACCTCTTTCAGACACGGTGTGAAAGCTCCATTTCCCACAATCTGTACCTGGTCCACTTCATACTTATGCTGCCTTTCTGGCCACTGCAGGCATTTGGCTATGAAACCTTTGTTGGGTTACTAGCAAAAAGTGACTTTTTAAATGATGTATATATAAATTATATACATACTATTCTAAATGTTAATATATTTTAAAATCTGTTGTTCCCCCTTTGATTTCACTGTTTTCCTTGTAAGATAACCATGGATTTGATTCAGTGAAAATACAATATGATTTACTTTGACAAAATGTAAATAAATTACAAACTTTGTGTTTTCTAACAGGGGCTCATTCATAGCTTCTTTCACATAATAAATTTTACCATGATGGCATAGATTATTATCTAATTATTTTAATTATGGTTGCTCTTGTTTGTGGATAATAGTCCAAAACAACTTAGGGGGGAAAAAAAGAGCAAATGAGCAAGGAAAACAGTTCTGACCAATGAACATATTACAAACCATATTTTACAGATTTTCAGAGCTATGTGATGTGTAAGATAATTTAAAGAAACCAAGATTTGGGTCTATGAAAGCTAATATTTCTATGATAAAATAATATTAATGCTAATAGAGATTTACAAAGATTTCATGTAATTCTTGCATAAGTAGTTATATTCACTATATATTTTCCATATTTTTAATAGTAACTTCAAAATTAAAGTGATATATAAATTATAAGGATTTCTATATATTTCTTTGATCATTTAAAAGCTATGAAATTACAATACCTTCCTTTTAAAATTATTGACTAATTATAATTCCCACATAAATATCAAAAGTAAAAATGTAGTCCAATTAAAATATGTAAGAAAATTAAATGTTCTACATACAAATACCACATAATTTACTTTAATACCAATCAACTCACAATTTAATGGCTATGACTAATTGAGTCTCAACAAATTTTCATATATAATGTTAACTTCATTAGGAAATATACTTTTAATTTAAAAAGACTATTTCTCTTTATGCATCGAAACATATTTGTGCACATTCTGAATTGAGAAGTTATTCTTAGGAAATAGATAAATACCTTAAATATGATGTTTTATAAAACCTATTATACTTTCATAGAATTATTAAAATTTTATTCCAAGTGAGCATTGGCTGAAATTTTCCAAGCTAGTTTATTTAAATTAATTTTGCACACTTCTTCAAGTACTGCAGCGTTTTTCTTCTCAGAACAGGGCAGATGGCAGATTTTGGGTAAAAAGTAATTGGGGGAAAAAAGAAACTGGAAGGTTTTTATTGAAAAATAACTGCATAGCCTTTTTTCCTAATGCTCTGTATCTTCTCTGGAAGGCAATTTCATTGACTAATATAATGAGATTTTAATGATATAATTATAGGTGTATAGTCACAGCACACAGATTGCTTGCGGTTGGATACCATAAGCAAGTTCCTTAACCTCTTATTCTTCAGTTTCCCCATCTGCCAATTGGAAAGAGTCACAGTGCCCGTTTCATAAGGCTGTTCTGAGATTTGATTAACTTTGTGAAAAGCTTTCATTACAATGACTAGCATATAATCAGTGTTATATAATTTTTTTGCTATCTTCATCATTGTCATTATTGTTTCACATATACCTCATTATTTTTAAAAACCATAGTCTTGCCTTGTTATTTTTAAAAATCAGAGTTTTGCCTAAAAAGCTAAAAGATGAGATAGATGTTCTAATCCAATATTTGCAGTCTTCATTTGACTACATTTCAAAGTTTTAACCATATAGAGCTTAGAAGAGGTAGGAAAATGAGAGGGAAGATGGAAAAATTCAATTAATATCTGTGGTTGTGAGAGGGCAAAGAACAAGGGTAGCGGTTGCACTCTTTAGTAGAGAGGCCTGCATGATGGTAACTGTGTTCTTCCAACTAAACTGGCAAACCTCTGGAATGTCAACATTTTCTAAAGTTTTCGGAATCAGTACTTCTGAAGGAAGCAATGTACATCTGCATCCCAAATGATCATGCATAGTCCACTGTAATCTGGACTGGCCTGACAACATGCCTAGTATGGAGATATTATATTGTGTTCCTTTTCTTCTTCTCCTTTCAGAGGTGCATTTCATAAAGAATGGAACCCCTCTCTCACTTAAACTTTACTGATCCTATGGTTTGAAAATCTCAGGGGTGGGTTAAACATCTCCCAACATGAAGCAATCTTGAGGAAATATTTTTAAAGTTTTCTGAGTGATGTATGATACAATTTCACTCTCTTAGCTCATTAAATCTTCACTATACATCTGATGAATGATTTTTTTATGATGAATGAATTTAAACAAAAAATCTTCAAAGCACTAAACAGAGAAAATATTGGTGATTGTATTGACATAGAGAATGGCTGAGTAAAAAAATCCTTTTACAAGTCAGTTAATTTTCAGTCTTTCTTTTCAACAAAATTGAAGGCAGTGTTAATTGAGCTGTCAGCTGAGAGATCATTAACAGTAATTTTATATTATAGATTACTGTATGATTTCTGGCACATAATTTGGAAGGAGTTCAAAGAATTGAATGACATTTCTATAATAAAACTCCTTCTATTCTCATTTTGTTATTTACGTGAATTATTTTTTCTCCAGACTGACATATAAAAATAAAAACTAACCATAAAATGTATGTTGAATACTATTTTATTAAAACGATAAAAATATTCAGCCATTAATATATGAACAGATGGAAGATACAGGGCCATCTATCTCACTGAGAAATTAATTTCCCAACCTTTTTATTTTTATGTTAACTAATTATTAAAAGTTATATTATTGCCCAGCTGGCATGGCTCAGTGGTTGAGTGTCGCCCCGTGAACCAGGAGATCTTTGTTCAATTCCTGGTCCGGTCATATGCCCAGGTTGCGGGGTCTATCCCCAGATGGGAGCATGCAGGCGGCAACAGATGGGTGATTCTCACTCATCATTGATGTTTCTATCTCTCCCTCTCCCTTACTCTTTGAAATACATATATATATATATATATATATATATATATATATATATATATATATATATATGTATATATATGTTATATTATTTGTTTTGTTCCAGTATATACTAATTATATTATACTAAAAGGTAAATCTGGAAGAAAAATATAAACAATTAAATTATCATTGAGCATAGGATTTTTTTATTTGTTTCTATTTGTATACATATTTTTGTGACAGAAAATTATAAGAGTATGATCAATAGAGAATGATCAATAGAGAGCTTTCAAATGCAAACTTTATTCCATCAAAATACAATGTTGTGGGACAGGTGAAATAAAAATCCAAAGAGAAAAAGAAATGATGCAAAACATTTTCGCTGTTTAAGTAAAGCTCGTTGATGTATTTTATTTTGTAATGTATGAGGGTTATTAAGTTGATGTGACATTTAGAATAAACTAAATACAAATAAAGGAGTATGGACCAATTATTTTAATCTCTCAATATTTATGGCATATTGGGAATTACATATTTTAAAATGTTAAATTTTTGAAGAAACATTTTCAGATGTTAAATGTATGAAAGTACATAGTTTTTAAAATATTTCTTTAGAAGGTATATGAGTAAAAATACTTTAAAAATTCATTTTTGAAAACTTTTAAGGAAACATTTGGTTTTAAGACTGCATGATTAGGTATTTTGGAAATAAACTAATATTTACTTGGTATTTAATAAAATTTTACTTGTAATCTTACCCAGGAGTTTTAAAAAACATTTAGGGTTACAATCTTTAAAAACTAATTTTACATGTTTCTATCTTATAATTTTTATTTAAAAATATATAATAGATATAAAAGTGTGAAAATATACATTCATAGTTTACATAGTAATAAATCAAAACCCAAAAATAGAACATTGCAGTAATTTTTAAAAGCTTATCTTTTAAAAATAACATCTATGTTATTGTTCCAATTTCTCCCACTCCAATTAGAATCCAAAAATTATGTGTCATTCATAATTTCTTTCACTGTCATTTTTATTGGAATCATGCTAAAAACTCTAAAGTTTGGTATGCTAAAAATTCAAAGATCTTACTATAATTCCATTTTAAAAATGTTTAAAGTATGCAATGATATACTTCTAAATCTTTAAATCTAAAAATATTTCTTAACGTATAACTTTATTTTTTATATGGTGTGGTGTGTTTTTTTTTGTTTGTTTGCATTATTTTCATGTTATCTATAAAAAAAAGAAGTGTGTCATAAAAGACACCATTATAACTACAAAAGTTACCTGTTTGAATTCTGGAAAAGATAATTTAATTTTACTAATTACAATTTGAGTATATTGCAAAACCTCAAAAACAAAATCAAAGTCTTCCAACTCTAGTTTGCTTTGATAATACTGTTTTATTTCATCATTTTTCCTTTCTAACCATAAAACTCAATAGCAATTTATAGCTTCCCCTAGAGAATAAAGTTCTCCTGAATCTGCTTGGTAAGGTACCTATAGTGTGATTCCAACTTTATCTCACACTAAATGCTAAGAATAATCTGCTTCAAACAAACCTACCTGTGTTATATAGTCACGTCGGCCATTCTCTATGACCCTTCCAGGTTCTATCCACATTAAAAACAGTTCATTCTCTAGCATAGTACAGTGAATTTCATTTCTTTGATCTCATGGCATTTTTATTACTGGGATTATCTTTATATCCTATCATTGCCGTGTTTTATAATGTCCTTTTACTAGTACATTCCATATGTATATGTGGCTACATACTCAATAAAGGCAGGGAACACATCCATGTTAGAAACTTTGTTGGGGGTGGGGGAGGGAGTGGATGCATTATCAGTTTTGATTTTAATATAAGCCTTAACTCAGTGCTAACAAACCTTAAGGCAATGCAGTACCACCTTCAAAATGTCATCACATTTAGCATACACTCTCCAGGTCCATCCATGCTATCACAAATGATAGCAAGAGAGGCTCATGAGTCTCGGACTTTTCTGAGGACCTGCTCATGGCCAGCATTGTGCCTTGTGTATAGGAACTGAATAACCTTCCCCTGAGTCATTGAAATTCCCCAATATTCAGGGTCACACACAGATTTCATGAAATGTAAGTGCAGATAGAGTACCATTATTTATGTATGTGTGTATTTATTTATTTATTTGTTATTAAATTTTATTTTTATTTTAAGAGGTAACTTGCTTTTCACATTGTATATGATCAAATTTTAAGTGCAAATCTATAATAATAAAAGTGTAATATGCTAATTAGACTGAACGTCCTTCTGGACAACCTTCTCTAAGAAGCCAGTGCTGCAAGGGAAGCCCGGGTCCTGCATGCCTGCCAGTGGCCTGGAGGGAAGCCCAGGTCGCAGGTGCCAGAGGGAAGCTGGTGCCAGCAGCTGGGGGAAGGAAGCCTACTCTTGCACAAATTTTGTGCATTGGGCCTCTAGTTCACAATAATAGAGAATATATGGTAATTGGTGAATTACATAAATAAAGACATTTAATGTTTATTTTCTTATTATTAGAATTACATTTCTTTATTTTAATGTAAATTCTTTATTGTTTGAAGTATTACATAAGTTTCCCTTTTCCCCCATTGACCTCTCCATTATTTATTTGTATTAAGCATGACCAGGAAGAAGTTACTCTAAAGGACTTTAAGATAAAACTTCAGACTTTACATCCTGAGTTTTGAGTTACCTATTGGCAACCATAGGAATTGCTTAGTGCTGTTGTTCTCTTATATGTGGAAACTGAGACTCAGAAAGGTTAATACATTTTCCCAGAGCTACACACTGTGACAGAGCCTTCTGATCCTCTGTTCTTAGGAATCACCACGTAGCCTCATTCAGTAAGCCAGTTAAACTTTGGTAACTTTTTATTTTGCCTGGTGAAAAGTTTTATGTACCCCAACTGAATGGTACTTTACTAACCACTTGAAGGTTCTGAATCTCAATCTATCTGTTAAAATAATCTTCATAAATAATCTTCACAATCTATCTGTTAAAATAATCTTCATAAAATAATCTTAATAATCTCACAGACTTATTGTAATAATTAAGGTCTATAATACCTGAGGACAGGAACTGTCACATAGTTCATGACACGTAAAAGACACTTGATATTGAATTAAATCAAATTAAATCTCACAGATAAGAAGGCTTGTTACTGGTGGGGAGAAGTCCTTATCCCCACCTGTTGCTAGTGGGAGTAGAATTCATGCAATATCCTGAGAAAAAATAATTTTATGAGACTCACACTGGAGAACAAGTGATTTTTATTTGCGTGGAATTAAATCCTTGAGTTTCCAAGATCCCATTTCCCGTACTCCAGTCAGAGAAGTGTAGCAGTGGCTTTAACCGGGCTAGAAGCAGAGCCAGTGTGCAGTTTCCATTCCATGTCTGCACAAGCCAATACAGCATCAGGCTAGCTTAATTTGTGTTTCCTGCTGCAGTCCAGCAGTGCATTGCATGTGGGATTCACAGGGCCACCTGGCTATGGAGAAAACACGGCAACTGCAAGAAAGCAGGAATGAGAGAGCCCATGAATCAGGAGCAGTAAGAGCCAAGAGAGCGAACGCCTTTGTTGAGGGGATTATTATTCCCACATTTTTGAGAGCTTGCAGTGGCCGTACCCATTCTGCCCAGTGATCTCTGTTCCCAGGTGTGACATCCCTTCCCTAGTCACCCTGACTTCACTGCATAGGTGTCTATCTCCCCTTTGGTGGACTCCTTCCTCCAGTGATCTGCAGGGAATGGGCTGAGTGAGAGAGAAGTTGTAGCTTCCTGGTGCAGCTGCCCAGGTGACATGCCTACACTATCTGGCCTCCCCTTTGCTCCTTTCCTATTATTGATCACTTGTTAATTACAATGCTATCAGGCTTTTGCCTTAATTTTTTCAATTTCATGTTTCCCTCTTTCTTTACCATCAATGCAGTGGCAATTAAACATGCCCTGAAATAGACAATGTATGGTTAACTTTTGAGAGGAATAAAGTTTTAAAAGAATCAATTATTATGATAAATGCTATCCTATATAATAAAACCTTAATATGCAAATTGACCGAACAGCAGAACAACCGGTTGCTATGATGTGCACCAGGGGGCAGGGTGCTCAGGAAAGACCTCAATGCAGGAGCTGCCCCCTGGTGGTCAGTGCGCTCCCACAGAGAAAGTGCAACTCAGCCAGAAGCAGGGCTCACGGCTGGCAAGAGCAGCGGCGGTGGTGGGAGCCTCTCCTGCTTCTGTGGAAGCACTAAGGAGCAGTGAGCCGAGTGGTAAGAAGCTAGGGGTCCCAGACTGCAAGAGGGTGCAGGCCAGGCTAAGAGACACCCCCCTGCCCCAGTGCATGATTTTCATGCACCAGGCCTCTAGTTCTTATAGAATTCTATATTAAAGAACTTATAAATTATCTTGTGAATATCAGGTTCTATATCAGCCAATCCTGAGTTCTTATGTCAACTTGGCAAATTAGATACATTTTATTTCATCCATGTCTCATGCACAAAGGTTACATGCGGTTCTTACTTTTCCCTGGTTTGAAAGGAGCAAAATGCTCCTTGCATAATTCTGTGATTCACAGTGACTATAGATGGAAAATAATAAATGTAACAGTTGCAGTGTGATCAACTTTCTTCTTGTCGTCAGGGGTTTACAATCTGAGCACCATCCGGTTGGTGTAATTTATTGTGCATTCCTGCATATTCCTTTTTTTTTCTTGCAAATTATCAGCTAAATTGTATGTTCACCTTAAAAGAATTCAAAGTATATGGCAGGCTGTCTGATTTGCCCACACAGTATTAGATGCCAGACCACCCAATGAGAGTTTTAATTGGAGTTTCCTTTGGCTGAATTGGGAATAAGTGTGACTTCTGCTTCCGTTGTTATTATGGAATTTTGCAGATGATCACTGTCATTCACAAAAAGGGAAGAAGAAAAAAGAGCAACTTAGAAAGTTCCTCAGATCTTTTCTGGGAGGAGAAAATCGCGTTAAGTGTATGTCTAGCCAATAAGCATGTTCCACACAATTTCACCCTAGAACTCCCTCTGATGACGGCTCATAGCAAAAGAAGTAGTAGACGCTATTCATGGGGAGAAGGGAGTATCTATCCCAGCATCTGCACTTGATGCTTGTAGAAATGATGAATGTTTTAGCTAGGAAACTCTGCATCTACTAGGGAATTATACTTTAAAGTCATCTGTCAAAAATGTAAATTACATATTACAATGGGTTGGACCCATTATTCTAATTATTATTATTTATTATTTTTTAGCACCATCAGTGTTGCTCCAGGTGACTCTGGTGGAAATATTCCAGTTAGAGGAGGAACTGTTATTTTCATATTTCCTAAGCGGCATCGATTTGTGTGGCTAACATTTTAGCAATAAAAAGCAAAATGTAAAACTCTAGCCTGCTGTGAAGTAAAGTCTACACATGGAATGAACACTACAGGGACATACTCATAAATATTCATTAAGCAGGGCTTCATTGAAAATGAAATTTAAGTACTTAAGGTAATGCAACACAAGTAGGTGAAAAGCTTTTCCACCTCCACTAAGGAAACAGGATAGAATGAGATAATCTAAGAGAGTCGGATAGAGTTTAAAGCATGTCTTTTGTACCTTAAACTATGCATTAAGAAAATGGAGAGTTAATTCAATTGTCATATTTATCCTGGTGCTTCTGATGCCCAATCTTCATAACAAAAGAGAACACAGGGCTTTTTAACATCCTATCATTATCCAAATTTGGGAGGTGGTTGGAAGGTCTAGAAAGTTCTCTCAGAAGAAGTAACAGAATGCCTCCTGGAGACAGCATTATTCAAGCACTCAAGGTGGCCTGCTTCTCAAAATCTGTGAGGCCTCTGGTTAGTCACTAAGATCCCTGATGCTGTTTCCTACCTGTAAGAAAGGTAACATTACCTCCTCACTCACGTGGTCTTGTTTAGGAGAGGGAGAGTCTGTGGATGCAAAAGTGTTTTATACATGGTAAGACAACATGAAACTATCCATTGTTGTTATTTCTTCATATTTATTTTAGTATACTTGTGGAGCCTAGTTCCAACCACTATGATTACTTAGTTATATTAACATTTTTATATTTATTGCCTCTATTCTCTTCTCTTATAATAAATTAATAAAAGAATTCAGATATTAGATTAATAAATATTACATGAGAATTTGAAATACTTCAAACACCATTCTAGGGGCTCTGAATAAATCAATAAACAATACAAATAAAATGTACCACCTCCATGGAACTTTATGTTCTATTTAGGGTAAGTCAATAAAAAGCAAACACAACTACATAAAAATTAAGTTTGTTATAGGTAAGTACTTTGGAGGAAAATGAAACATGAAAGTGGGATAAGGAGTATGAAGGCTGGTAGGGATATGGGGGCTAGATGCAGTGTTTTCTAATGGATTGGTCATGGGAACCTTCAACATGGAAATACTTAAAGACACACTTTGAAAGTGAGCAAGCAAGTCCTGTTAACTAGGGAAGAGCATTCCAGCAAGAGGAAACAGCAAATGCAAAGGTCCTATGGTAGAAGTGTATTCAAAAACATCAGTAACTCCTCAGGGATTGGAAATGTGTGAGTGAGGGCAAGGGTGGGTAGAATAGGGTCAGAGAATAGGAGGCCAGATATCATAGGGACTTTTAGGTCACTGAAGAATTGTACCTTCTATTGTACATGAGTAACACACACACAAAAAAATCATTAGGGTTTTGATATGACATGTGTTCCAATATATATTTTAATTAGATCATTGTGGCTTTTTTTGTGGAGAAGTTAGGTGACCAGATAAGAGACTATTATAATAATTCAAGTGAGAGGATATGGTAGATTGGGAAAGGGTAGTAGTGAGAAATGCCAAGATTCTAGATGTCTTTTAAGGTACCAAAATAATTTGTTCACAGTTTGGATGAGAGATGTGACAGAAAAAACTTAGTAAGGATAACTCCAAGGTTTTTGCCTGGACATATGAAAGGATTAGATTCCTATTAACTGAGGGCAGAGTTCTCTTTTGTTTTGTGTTTTGTTTTAGTGTGTTTGGATCTGGGTTGGCTCATGGGGACATGGAGTCAATAATAGACAATTTACTCACTTATATATCCAGTTATTTTTTTACTTTTTCTATTCCTACTTATGTCAACCAAAAGTGTTATTAGTTTGAATTGATTTTTGTTATTTTGGCAATAGTTTATTTTTAAAAATTGCTGCATAAAAGTAAATTGGGCTATAACTCCTTGTTCTGTATCATTTTTTGTTATTTATTGCTAAATTATAGTATATAGAGGGAAAATACATGAGCATGTTGTAATTAATTCCAGTATTCTGAAGAGCAATGAGTTGTATCCAGTCAGAAAATGAACCCATCCTCAACTAGGAAATTTGTAAGAGAAAAGAGAAGTGCATATTCTTTTTAAAAAGGATGTGATAGGATTTTCTACAAATTAAATCTGGGAGAAGAGTAGACAGAAAAATAATATTTCCAATATTATTGCTCAGGAGAACTGTTGAAACAGTGGCATTCCACATGGTGACTAAAGTTTGGATGTGTGAACACGATCTTTGGGGATGTGGTGGCAGGGATTGGGGGACCCAACTGCTAAAGTGATGGGATTACTGAAACAGCTATTCTTCGTTAATCTTGATTAGAGTGATGATTTCATCCAAGTCATATAGGCTAATGAGAATGAATGAGTTTAACACTCCTGAAGCTGTCTGGCTGGGCAACTGGCTGAGGACCAGAGAATGACTGATGTACGTGAATGACATGACAAGTCAGGTAAATGTGACTCATCCCAGACACTGGCTGCCTCAGGGAGCTGCTAAGTTATAGCTTAGCTCATGTGTAAGTGTGGGAGTCTCTGCTGAGGTTCTTTTGGTAGAAGCCACCTGAGATCAAGGGAGATTAACTTAAACACAAAGGTAGCTGGAGGGATAGGTTTTGATGGAATTTATTTGAAGGATGTTCAGAGAATCACAGGAATTCCTAAACAATCAAATCTTGAGAAGGACAGGCAGCAAGAAAGTTCAGGAGGTGTTAGGAACAAGTAGGAGATGTACCAGTGATGAACAAATATATATATATCTCGGGAGTCATTGACTGGTTGAATGGGAAAAGTAGGGATCAAAGGTCAAAGAGATGAGGAAATAAACAAATTAACATTCAGAGGGACACTGGAGTCATCCAGGGTCATTATAGAACTTGGATCAGAAAGGACCATAAATCAGATGGCAGACTCATTAGTAACTAATGCTTCTGTATGTGAGATGCTAGAAGTTTAGCCAATAGCAGGAGAAAGGAGCATAGCAAAGCATGTTTGGAAGCCTTCTTGTACAGAAAAGGGACGTGCTTCCCACCACTGGACTCATAAGTTAGATAAAGATGAGCCTTCACTGGGAGAACACTTCACAATAAACCACAGGTAAAGGCCAGAAGTGAAAAGGACCTTTAGATTAAGGTAATTTGGTGACTATAGTTGGAGATTCTAAAGGGAGTGCATTGGAAAGGAAGTGATGAGCATGGGTGGAAAATGACTATCTTGGCTGGCAATTAAAGATAGCAGGCATTTGAGACAGTTTATTTAGTCAGCCTCACAATTACAAGTGACTCAGATCCAATGGTACTTGAGAGGACCCTGAACACTTTCTCCTTCTGGCATTTTCTCTTCTTTCAGAAACATATGATGAAACGATAATGACTATCAGATAAATCAACTGAACTTTCTAGTGATATTTTATTTACTTTTCCTTAATGGAGACACAAATCCCATTAGGCAGTAACTAGATTATGTCTGTGTCCTGAAGAACATCAAGGCAACACTCAGTGCACTCCATAAATATCAATCCCATATATTTTGGCAAATCTCAAAGGCTCAATTTGATTTTGATAGATTTCTTTTTCTTAAGATATTAGTCATATCACAGTGCTTTTTATAAATATACTAGAGGCCCAGTGCACGAAATTTGTGCACGGAGGGGGTTGTCCCTCAGCCCAGCCTGTACCCTCACCAATATGGGACCCCTTGAGGGATGTCCGACTGCCCGTTTAGGCCCGATCCCAATGGGATCCCAACGGGATCGGGCCTGAATGGGCAGTCGGACATCCTTCTCACAATCCAGGACTGCTGGCTCCCAACTGCTTGCCTGCCTACCTTCCTGATTGCCCCTAACCGCTTCTGCCTGCCAGCCTGATCACCCCCTAAACCACTCTGCTGCCAGCCTGTTTGGCCCCAACTTCCCTCCTCTGCCGGCCTGGTCACCCCTAACTGTCCTCTCCTGCAGGGTTGATCACCTCCAACTGCCCTCCCTTGCAGGCTTGGTCCCTCTCAACTGCCCTCCCTTGCAGGCCGGGTGCCTCCCAAATGCCCTCTCCTGCTGGCCATCTTGTGATGGCCATCTTGTGTCCACATGGGGGCAGGATCTTTGACCACATGGGGGCAGCTATATTGTGTGTTGCAGTGATGATCAATCTGCATATTACTCTTTTATTAGATAGGATAGAGGCCTGGTACAGGGGTGGGGGCCAGCTGGTTTGCCCTGAAGGGCGTCCCGGATCAGGTGGGGTTTCCCTTGGGGTGTGGGGCGGCCTGAGCGAGGGGCCTGTGGTGGTTTGCAGGCCAGCCACGCCCCCTGGCGACCCAAGCGGAGGCCCTGGTATCTGGAATTTATTTTCCTTCTTCAATTGAAACTTTGTAGCCTGGAGCAGAGCCAAGCCTGGGGCTCCCTCTGAGGCCGGCCAACAGCCATTTCTGTTGGGGTTATAATTGAAACTTTGTTGCATTAAGCGGGTGGGCCTGGCCAGGGTGTGCAATAAGTTTTGCTTCCCCTGTTGCCGGCGGCAACCCTGGCCTGCTCTCTCAAGCTCCATTCTGCCGTTATTTGTTTGAATTTGTTTACCTTCTATAATTGAAACTTTGTAGCTTGAGTGGAGGCTTAGGCCTGGCTAGTGCAGGCAGAAAGCTTGGCTTCCTCTGTTACCTAGGAAACCTTGCTCTCTGTGGCTGTAGCCATCTTGGTTTGGGTTAATTTGCATATTCACTCTGATTGGATGATGGCCGTGGCTTGTGGGTGTGTCAGAGGTATGGTCAATTTGCATATTTGTCTATTATTGGAGGGGATATTATAATTGCATAAGGTTGTTTTACTACATAACAATATAATGACCAAGGATTTCATTCATTAAAGGAGAAATGTTTGATACCTGAATGATGCACAACTATAATTCTCAGTATTAAACAAGGTACAAAAGACATTGAATCACTTTCTAAGACTTTAATTTATCATTAGAGCAAAATCACATGTGCAAGTAAAGCAACTTTATATAAATGAACAATTTTTAAAGAACATCTAACAATTTACCAGAATCATGAAAAAAAGTTGGGATGGTTTACAATCTGTGCCAGATAATTATAACAATGAATATCTAAGTTGTTCCTCACATTTCCTTGTTTCATGAAGAGATTGCAAGTAAAAGTCAAGAGCAATGTGAATAATAAAGATTTGCATTTGACTTATAAGCATATACTTTCATTGATTACATTCCAATCACAGTTGCATTAATATTATGACACAACTTAAGTGGAGATTTTTAATTTTTTTAATGAGGAGTAAGAATTACTTGAGTAACTATCCACTTCTTATTGAGTTTTCTTGCCCTTTCCTGCAATTGAGATCACTTTTCAGTTTATCTTTATTTCTAGTAACCAAGATTTTCCCTTTATCTTTTATATCCTGGACCACGCCCCTATTCAAAAGCAAAACTAGGTTCTCAGACTAGCCATTGCTCTTAAGTGCTGTACTAAATCCCCTCCTTTTGAGAGTTCTAGAGTCTTTCTCTTTCTTTTTAACTCCACTGCCTCATTATTTTGCATCATATCCAAACTAGTTATCTAGCATACAAGGCTTTCCATGATCTTACCCATGCCTGCCAGTTTATAGTAAAAAACTATATGAGGTTTATACAAGCTAAGAGACTTGCCTAAGGGCACACAATTTCAAAATATTAGAGATGGGATTAAGTTGCAGTTTAGTGAATAAGAGATGCAATTCTTAGTTAAAATCTGGGACAAGAATCAATAGTAAAACTCTAAAACTTTTCTTCCATGCAGACCAGCATGAAAATATAGATTTTTTAATCTGCCCTGAAGGTCAATAGATGCTAGTTTTATTAGAACCAAGGAGAAACAAACAAACAAAAAATACAATGCCACTCCTCCACAAAGTCAGCCAAGTTCTAGTCCCTTGAAGTTCAAAGTGACCAATTCCATATGTTATGAGACTATAGAGTCTACATAGCACATATACTCTCATGTGCACACACACACACACACACACACACACACACACACACTTTCTATTAAATTGATTTGAACAACAACAAAAACACACTAAAATCAGGAATAAGATTTTGGATAGGCTAACTAGCTTGTCTGAGATTTTGTTTTATTTTTGTATAAGTGTTGTGTTTTTGAGTCTTTTAAATCAATTATTGGCATTAGAAAAAAATGTTTTTGCTTGTTTTTTGTGTATATTTTTTAGTAACCAGGACACAAAAAGTATTAGAATGTACAAATAAAATAAAATATTTAATTATACCATGAGGGAAAATAATAACTAATACGTAGAAATTCTTAGACTCCAAAGACATATCAATCCCCAATGACAGTTTAAAGGCTTCAACAAATGCTGTTCTGAGCCACTTAAAAAATGTTAAGCAGTTTTCAATATCTCATGGAAAATATTGAACCAGTTGCCAAAGTGTTTCATAGACATGGATTCCATTATACAAAATCATCATTTACTTTGTAAAGATTACTGATTTCCACATTAATATTAACCCTTTAAAATGAATGTTTTTCTTTTTTATGCTTATTTTATTTTTTCAACATTTGTGATTTTTACTTGCAACTATCACAAAATGTTTTTCTAAGAGTAGGATCATCCAAGACAGAGGTCAGCAAACTACATCCCACAGGTTAAATACAGCATGCTGCCTATTTTTGTACAGCCCACATGCTAAGAATGATTTTTATTTGCTTAAAAAAAAATCAAAATCATACCATTATAATAATCTGGTTATTATTTAACAGGAAAGAAGAAAAGGGGAGACTAGATAATATAGACATGCCCTTTAAACAACTTGGCTACAAAGCTGTAAGTTAACACTCTCCGAGTCTGTTCCCCACTGACCGAAGTGGGAAGGGACTGAACAAAAGCAGTTTATTTTATTTTATTATATTTTTATTGATTTCAGAGAGGAAGAAAGAGGGAGAGAGAGAGAGAGAGAAAGAAACATCAGTGATGAAAGAGAATCTTTGATTGGCTGCCTCCTGCATGCTCTCCTCTGGGGATCAAGCCCCGCAGCCCTGGCATGTGCCCTGACTTGGAATTGAACCGTGAACTCCTGGCTCATCGGTTGACGTTCAACTACAGAGTCACGCTGGACAGCCTGGACTAAGGCAGTTTAGAAGCATGCCCAGGAAAGTCTGAGAGACATGGGAAAGTGCTTACCTGTCTGTCAATCACACCTGGGAGCAAGTCAGTGGCCAAAAGAGGCATGGCCACTGCAAAGGCTCAAAATCTGAATATTTAAACTTCTACAGCACCCTCTCTTGGTTTTTACTCTCTCACGAGCTGGGCTCCTGACTCCTGTTCACACAATGAACTAATGGTCTTTAATTAGCTTGGATGCAGAACCACTGGCTACAACATGGAATGGAAGCTCTGGACACTAGCCTTGCTTTTGGCTCTGCTAGAACCACTGCTGCCCTTCTTTCAGGACTGGCTTAAGGGAAATGGGACTTTGGAAACTAAGGAATGTAACTCCATACCAATAAAGCCTTCAACCACATCTCATTCTCCCATGCAGCTTCTGAAAGTGCTCATTTTAGTGGTACCCCAAGAACCTCACGCACACTCCTGTCCAGGAGATCTGGCCCATTAATTCCTCTGGCAACAAAAAGAAGAATAGTTCAAGATATATAAATATTGCATGAATTCCAAATTTCAGTGTCTGTAAATAAACTTTCATTGGAACGCAGCCCTCCTGATTTATTTAACTACTAGAGGCCTGGTGCACAAAATGTGTGCACTCTGGGGACATCCTTCGGCCTGGATTGAGCCCTCTTGCAGTCCAGGAGTCCTCGGGAGATGTCTGACTGCCATCAGTCAGACATCCTTAGCACTGCTGCGGAGGTGGGAGAGGCTCCCGCCATCTCCACTACGCTCACCAGCTTCTGGCTGAATAGTGCTACCCCTATGGGAGCACACTGACCACCAGGGGGCAGGCATTGAGCATCTGTCTGCTGCTGGTCAGTGCGCATCATAGTGACCAGTCGTTCTGCTGTTTGGTTGATTTGCATATTAACCTTTTATTATATAGGATTGCTTATAGCTGCATTTGTGCTATAATGGCAGCATTGAGTAGTTGAAAGGAGACCCTGTGGCCCTCAAAGTCAGTAATGTTTAGTATCTGGACCATTATAGTGAAATTTTACCAAACCCTGACCTAAGACAGTGATTTTTAAGTCTTCTGAAACTACTTCCAATGTGGAAGGCATCTGTTTCTCTTTTTTCCACAATGTGAACTCTTCTTTGATTTACTTTAATTGGGTGTCTCTCAAAGTCTAGCATATTTACTGTCTGTGAAGTTGGTAACTTCAACCAATAAATCAAGATTATTTAAGGCATAAATAGAAGAATTATTTCCTTTTTCTTAAAAATAAAATATTTGGGGATGACATTGGTTAATAAAATTATGTAGGTTTCAAGTGTACAATTCTATGATACATCTATTGCATTGTGTGCCTACTTCCCCAAGTCCAGTCTTCTGTTACCACGTATTTGATCCCCTTTGCCCTTTAGTACCTACCACTTTCCAAGAAATATTTTCTTAAGGGTAAATTTTCTAAACAGAGGCATCGGTTGAAAGGAAGGTCTGGAAATCTAATTTTTAAAGAAAAATAAGCCGAAACCGGTTTGGCTCAGTGGATAGAGCGTCAGCCCGCGGACTGAAGGGCCCCGGGTTCGATTCTGGTCAAGGGCATGTACCTTGGTTGCGGGCACATCCCCAGTGGGGGGTGTGCAGGAGGCAGCTGATCGATGTTTCTCTCTCATCGATGTTTCTAACTCTCTATCTCTCTCCCTTCTTCTCTGTAAAAAATCAATAAAATATATTTAAAAAAGAAAAATAAAAAAGCTGTTCTTCCTCAGATTATATGCTATAATATAAAAAAATATGAACTTTGACTCACATCCTGTGTAGAATATTTAATCCACTTTATACAGTACATCGAGTGCGGTAATTTTATCAACCTCATGGGTTTGTTGTGAAGTAAAAATGTAATAATGAATCAGGTTTTGCAAATACTCATCCTCCTTCTCTGTCTCTACTCAAATTCTGGGTGGGCTCTCTGAAGTTTTAAGGCAAAAATTAGACTTAGAATCCTTTGTAATAACTGTCACAAAATAATCTAGGCGTGAGTGGTCAGATTTTGTATTGTTTTCATATGTTGCAAACACTTATTCTTGTTTCGTAGTTCATAAATCCAGTCTTTATATCTGCTTTCTCCCTGAGGGCACCGTTTTTCATTCTAAGCATGGCCATAGAGGTATCTACCTCCTACACGTCCTAATAAGTACCATGCATTTCGTGTTTATTGCAGTGTGTTTAATCTGCATTATTTCAGGTCCCTACACAATGAGTTTAGAAATTTCAGGTTAATAAACACTATAAAAATTATCTCTCTCATTTATTCTGGCACTAGAAGGGTAATTACATCTAAGCGTGGTGAAACCCTTGTGACTCTATGTGGATGACTGCGATTACAATGGCAGATGGCAACCCATAGGCATTATCACTGCAGTTTACTATAGCATTTACCAGAATGAACAGGCCTTTGGGTGATTTGTGTTGAATATGCAAAATGACCAAGAAATACTTATTTGTTGTTTTAAGGCACTGAGACTTTAGAATTCTTTGCTACTGCAATACAGCATAGCCCAGTGGTCGGTCGGCAAACCGCGGCTCGCAAACCACATGCGGCTCTTTGACCCCTTGAGTGTGGCTCTTCCACAAAATACCACGGCCTGGGCGAGTCTGTTTTGAAGAAGTAGCATTAGAAGAAGTTTAAATTTAAAAAATTTGGTTCTCAAAAGAAATTTCAATCGTTGTACTGTTGATATTTGGCTCTGTTGACTAATGAGTTTGCCGACCACTGGCATAGCCTACAATGCTGCGATTATGCATAAAATGTCAAGGAGGCACAGAGGAGGAAGTTCTGAGCATACTATTCCAGCTTGTAATAAATAGGATCAAATGAATAATTAATCATTATCTTGGTTGCTCCAATGCTATCACTTCATAGAAGGACTGTAGCAAACACTTCCCAGATTGGGGGAGCCTTCTAGCCCTCCTTCTCTACTGCATCCTGTCCTATCAACTCCTACAGAAATAGGTTCTGAGAAAAACATTTCACCGCAGATGCTTCCAGCTCATTGATTTCCTTAGTGGAAAGAGCAAAGTTTAGGGATGGCAATCTATACCCCTCACAATTTTCTGCCTCTCAACTGAGTCAGGGATAAAATTTGGGGGGAGAGGGTGTGTGAAACAAATAAATCAGTGTTTCCCCAAACAATGTAGTCAGCACAATGACCTAAGAAACCTGTTTTAAAAGTTCATTTTTTAAAAGCAACATCACACACAAAGAAAATGCAGGCAAAAACAAAAGTTCCAAGATGAAAAGCATAAATATCATCCCTCCCTTAGACTATAATTCTATAAGAAAGGACCAATGTAAATAGTTTTTGTATGCTTTCAGAAATAGTCAATATATGCATGTATTTGTGTAGTACACAGAAAAATATATATACAGTATATGTTTTTAATCTTTTACTTTTACTAAAATAGGTTTACTTATGATAGTTATACTGTATGTTTTTTTTCTAAAATACCTCTATCTGAGGACCTCTATAAATCCATATTACCAGACCTATACAAGCTCTGATCAAGTAAATCTGGAAAAAAGCCTCAGGAATATTTATATTTGAAAACTGTTCAGGTAATTTCAATGATCAGTTTTATTGGAAATTCTTGCAATAGGTAATGAGATTTCTTTCAGCACATGTGTTTTAGATTCTAAGATATCTCCACAAAATTATAAAATTGTGACATTGTCATTGGTTTTTCATATAACTACCATCTGTTTAATCTTGACAATTAAATAACTTCGACCTTGAATCTTCTCTGTGCCTTATTTTACTTTTCTCTATATTAGAGAAGCATTGCGTGGGTTATACCAAATGGGCTTATATAAATGAATTGTTTTGTAAAAGCATACACTAGAAAAATGACTGCCTACAATACAGTTTAAAACTTCAGCTGGAAATGCTCATCCAACATTTCTTGTGAGCAGAGTACAACTATGTTGGATTCAACCGGCAACATTGATTTTCCATGTTCTTCTCCCTTCAGCTGAAAGGAATCAAGTTCAATCTGTAGGGAATGAAAACTAAACAGCCCTTAACATGAAGGTCTGTGTCCTACTGCATTTATCTCGTAGGTTAAAATCATTCATTGATCGCTAATCACCTGTGGTTGTTTGCACACAACAGGTTCCCTGGATAGCACAAAACCACAAAGAGGATTATGCATACCACAGGAAACAATCAATAGAAAAGGCTCATAATGATCTTCCTGAGAGGAAACTGCAAGATTTTCCCTTTGTGACAGTCTGTGTATGTGTGATAGGTTTGTCAAAACAGACAGAAGGGTTTCCAGCTGGCAGAAAAATGTTTTTTTAACATTTGGCTTTTATATCCACTTTTCTTCGCTCACTAGAATGATATTAAAAATAAAACATTAAAATTCTTTTAATAGAGGATTTAATTCTTGCTTTGCATTTTCACCCAAATAATCATGAAACATGCCTATTGTCACGGTTAGAATATTATTGGGTTGATTTTGCTTTTGTTTTTGCCTTGTGAATGCCTAAAACGTCCAGTCAAGTCCATTTATTATTACCTAAAAGAAGTTGGATGGCATTTATCTTAGAGTTCTTAAAAGTGGTTCAGTGCATCTTCAATTAAAAAAACACACAACTTATTATTTGGCCTTAACCATAAAACACATTTTGTATAATCAACTAAAATATATTAAACGTATTTTTCAACCACTGGTCTAGGAACAGAAAATAAAGTCATGAATACATTAAAACTCACCTTTAAACATTTCACACTCCAATAGTTACATCTTGTAGATTCTGGTCTGTAGTATATGTTATGCCTAGATCTCCTTGGAGGAAATAATGGAACCCATTAACTTGATCAGCATGAATTTATTTTTCCTGTGTTTTGTCCTAAAACTTTTAGCATTTATATTGCTGCACTCTGAAAAGTCAATATGAACAAACTAAATTCCAAAATAAAGCTTTTACTCCAACTCCCAACAAGAAGAAGGAAAGAGACTGACCATCTGAGAACACTTGTGCATAGGCGAAAGAATATCTGACCTAAAATTCCTTGAGATAGTCTAATAATCATATTCTTTTATTTTCTTGTTTCATAAGTAGCCTTGTAATTTCTCCCAAAATAACATTTTATAGTGACATAATTCTCATAAACAGTGTAATGTTATTGTATCTCTATGTGTATTTGTCAACCAATTATTCTTTAAACCTATTTATCATTGTACATGTATAATAAAAAAATCAACTTATATATATATACATATATATATGAATACTGACTATAAATTGCTTTAATAGTCACCATCTACTTTCACTGATTCTGAAACTTCACAATTCTTATCCCATTTTTTATAATTATAGAAAATTTTAGGAATTTTAAATTTATACTTGGTTCAGTTTGATAAAGGGTCTTTTAAGGAGCCATCAGGGGTTAATTATAGGGAGAAACAGGGGGAGCTCTCTAATTGTATAAATTCATATTGACTTTGAGAGTGAATGTCAATATCTGCATGCCAGATAGTTTTGCTTTCTGCTCCAATTATAGGAAGATCACAGTATGGAATCATAATTTGCTCCCCAAACTACCCAGGCCTTCCAGAACACTGCCTGAAATTAAATCTTCTGTGTGTGCATGGCATATGAAAAATTGAATGGCAGTTCATTTTCACAACACATGACACACATAAAAGAAATTATGAATTAATTTTAAACCCTGCTTAGCAGAGTCTTATCAAATTGATGGCACCCTTTGTCTTACTGAAGTCAGGCATCAGAATTGATATGCTTAATTAGAATCAGGCATCTTTAAATGTTTTAGAGTGACAGCTCAGATTATCCTATTGAAGCACCCCTCCCAGGGTTTGAAGCCTAAAACAAAACAAGTGGCTTAAAAAGTTGACTGGATATGACTTGCACTTCATGCACTACATTAAGCACATCAAAATGTACTATTATGCTGGATGTTCAAATAAATAAAGCCAGGGCTTTTAAGGGCTTATTTTTAAGATAAATTGATGGATAGAGATAGACAGATTTTTAAAGAACCTGCGTGGGCTTGTGTGTCCTTGACTCTCAAAGGGGTTTTCTTTAGTTTGTGTTCAAGGGAAAACAACATGGAGTTATAACTGCCTGTCCTTCTGCAGTAACCTTTGGGTTATTCAGGAGCTAGCTATGCATTTGATGTGTTATTTAGACTTAGCTTCTCCCATTTTGATCATTTTACTATCCATTAGATGCTATCGTCAGCTTCTAATTGATACCATACCATCAATGCACGTGTGTTATCCATCTTAAAAGCATCCTAACTTATGAACAACAAATATCCACAGATGTTATGGGACACTGGCTCTTTGTTCCCAGTGACAGGGATAAAGACAGCTGCCCACTCCTCCTCTCGCAAAACTTTGATGTTTCTTTATCCACTACTAAGAGGGTTCTTAGGTTTGGGAACATTTTTCCAGGGTAACATCATGGTTAATAATATTAGGGGGAAATATATATTTAAATATATATTAAATTTTAACTATCTGTATTTTGGGCAGCTTATAATGACTGCTCTACTGTTTTAGAGCCAAGAGTTATGGTCAATCAAGTTTAGAGTCACATCTGCTTAATTAACTCATAAAAGTAACGCCAGAAAGAGAAACTCACTCTAATGGTGTTGGTTTGAAGAAGTATTAAAAATGTAAACACAAAGTGTAAGACTGATTGGAACTAGCCTAGTAGCCATTATAAGCTGAGGGTGAGTTGCCTCAAGTTAGTTCGTACGATTATGATGTGGTTTGGATTTTACTGTATTTTCAGCATATACTGGTCTCAGAATAGCACTAACAATTATTGAAAGTGGCACGGGCTTTATAGTTTAAGGTTCAATATCAAGGATTTTTTTTTAATTTTAATTTGGAGAAAAAATTGTTTTCATCCATTAAGAGCAAAATGCAATCCAAAGAAATGTGAAACTCTCGTGCCTATAAGAACAAAGTTGTGTTAGTT
The DNA here is from genome assembly GCF_027574615.1 of Eptesicus fuscus. Taxonomy (NCBI): domain Eukaryota; kingdom Metazoa; phylum Chordata; class Mammalia; order Chiroptera; family Vespertilionidae; genus Eptesicus; species Eptesicus fuscus. The sequence continues at coordinate 34,032,971 of NC_072475.1, forward strand.
TCCCTTTATATAATAGTTTATTACAGCTCCAAATATTTCCTTGCATGATTCACTTAATCTTCCATAGAAATAGTAATATTCGTGATGACCCTAAAAGATATAGACCTTGGAGTTAGTGTTAAAACTAAATTTTCATATATGATTTAATTATGATTACCGGTTTTCTTATCAATTCTCTTTTTGAGAATATTAGTGGCCCTGAAAGTAATAAAGAACATAAAATATTCAAACCTGTTTTTCTTTGGGAGGACTTCCATATAAATTACCTTTTTAAATGGACCTTACATATTTCTCTACTCTAGTAACTACAGTGAGACCATGCATTCTTTCTTGGATTTTCAGAACCAGATTTTAGTTCTTTAGTCTTTTAATGCAGCCCCCAGAACTCTCACCAGGAAAACACCCCAGCTCAGGAGAGCACCTAAGGCTGGAAGTAAATTTCAGTGAAAGGACATCACAATCAATTACATTAGAGCTCTTTTCTCTTCCTGGGGTCCTTGGAGTATCTGCTCCTCCTTGAGCTGAGTAACCTTTTGTGTCATCTGCTTTGGGTACTCTAATAATTGAAAATGAACCAATGATTGAAGCTTTCAGAGGAGTTCAGATACTTTGGAAAGTTTGAGCTTTTGTGTTTTACAGGCAAATGTCCTTCCCTGCCATCTGATTTTTCCCATCTCCTGCTATTATTGCCTGTGAAAGCGAGAACAGCAGTCAGGGAGCCAAACAAGGCTTGCCAAGTGTGAAGCAGTGGCATCCTGTTATCCCAGAACTACTTTCAGGGAGCAGTGCTGGATTTCCACTTAACAGTTAATGTTTTTCTGCTGCTAAGGAATTATTCACTACATAGTAAAACAGGGGGGAAATAATCTCTTCTTCACATCATTAGTAATAAATATGATTGCTTATATTTTCCAAGAGTGACAGGAAACGCAGATAATGAGCAACAATTTGACAGACACATATAAATTTGCCTGTTAATATTAGACAAAGCAAAATACAAAATAAGGACCTGAAATATATTTATCATTTCTTATAATAAAACCAAGTTTTAAATATCCAGTTAATATTATAAAAAATGTTTGGTCCCTGAACAAGGAGAATTAAAATAAATATCCCAGGAAGAAATCATTACACCTCCTCAGAAGAAGAAATCAGTCCTTACAAGATAATGTATGTTGATATTTTATTTTTATTCTAAATTGAAAAAAAATCATGAGTGATCATATGGAATAAAAATACCATATTAACAATTGACAAAAACTGAACTTCTCTCTGTAGTTGTTTACATAGGCAATGTGAAGTTGGGGGAACCCTCCCAGCAGTATCACTCTGAGGCTCTATGCTGGACTGAAGAGGAGAACTGGGCGGGCAGCCGTCTCTGGTCCTGCAGAGGTTGATTGGGATGAAACCTTAGCAATCAGTTATCTCTCTCCTACACACAAGGTATTCTCTATCAAGGGTGAAGTTTGACTGGCAAGACTATGAGGGAAGGGGGATGAGATTAGAGTTAGAAAGGAGGGTGCCCGAATCCAATCTAATTGACTGTTCTATGATCAATTTAAATTCAGCTGAGAAGTTGTGAAACTCCCCTGCTTTCATCTTGCTCTAGCATTCCCGGGCTTTTGACTATACCTTTGCTCCTTTCCAGGGCTTTCTAGCCTGACATTTTGATGTGTGTTAACCATCTGGTTTTTATCTTTGTTCACCTTCTTAGATTGTTAGCTCATTGAAAGAAATAGCCATGCCAAATTCATTTTGGTTGTCCAGAGTCATATTGGTTGTCCAGAGTTGGAATTCAGTAATTATTGCTTGTATACATGGACATAAAACAAAGAGAACAGTTTTAAACAAAGTTTTCTATTTGTTCTGTCTGAGAGTTTTCTGGGTAACTTAATAACTGACAAACTTCGATGGTGAGGAGAAAATGAGATGGAGGCCAATTTTTGAATAATTTAGATCCTTAAGCCACTTTACCTGGACTTAAATGGAAATTTGATTGGATTGCTTTCATCCAATCTGGGCTTCATTTGACCTGATTTGAAAGTCAATAGCATCATCTGATAGAAGGACTCTAATCTATGCCTCATCTGCTTGATTTGAGGAGTCTTTTGGAACTTCTGAAATAGAAGGGTGTTTTCCATCCTGCCTCTGCTTTCCTTGGAGCGGGTGGTGGGAAAAGGAACCAGAAATCACTCTATGGTGACAGCAGTTGCATCTGTGCAGCGATCACTGTTTTATCCCACACCTCTATCCTAACATATACTTTTTTTTTATGTGGGTGTAAACCTAATTTCCTTGTGCATAATGTTAGTGCCTCTGAAGTTTACAGAGCTGGCTGAAATCTGCACTAAGTGGTTTGGGAATAAAAGCTTTCCTTGTCATTATTTGCACAGTCTGTAGTATCCAGCTGCCAACCCGTGCCCATATTATTTGTGTGATGCTAGGTGACAGTCTGTGTTGAGTTTCAGCTATGATTCTGGACATAATTTAATGAGCTGGAATGCCATTTTCCCCTGTAAGAAATATGCACATATTTTTAATGCCAATTGGAAGTTGTTTATTTTACACATATAGTATTTTTTGAATCCAGGATTTCTACTCTTAACACATATTAACATGATACATTCGGCATATAAATGTACTTTTTCCCACTTGCGTTTATGAGAGGTTTAGTTTTCAGCATAACCCAGGGAGGAAAATGTACCCACTTGGTTGCACAAGGCTTGCTTCTTGCCTATTCTTCCTAATTAGCTTTTAACAAGCTGTCCATCTTCCACTCTATATGTTGCATTTATAAGGGAAGGACAAGGATGTGTTGCAGTCTCCCTGTGAATGTAGACTGCTTCTTAAGGGAAGCACATCTGGGCTGTCAGGGTGGGTTTCGCACCACAACATTGAGTCAAATACAATGTGATTTTTGCCTGGTGCTATAAACCGATTCTGAGTACATATTTGTGTCTGTGCCATCCGTCCTTTTCCTTAGAGATGTCGTCAGCTTCTTCCACACAGGCCCACTTTCACATAATACGAAAAAGCCCACTCAGTGTTTTTCTTTGTGAAATTAGATTTTTAAAAATAACTGTTTTTTTTTCCTAATAGAAGTAATATCCATTCAATTGGAAGAGACATAAGCAATTCATAAAAGTGTACTGAATAAACCAAAATAACCTGTTAATTCACCATACAGATAACCAATTTAATGTTTTAGTGCATTCCTTTTGAGGATTCTGTAAGGGTTTGTGTGTGCTTATGTGTATATCTACATACAGATATTTATTGTTTTCTTTACAGAAAAGATAACTTTTACATATTTGTATAGTGTGCATTTTTATTTAGCAATAGGTAGTTCATGAACATTTCCCATGTCAGTAAGTGTTGCTTACAGTATGATTTTTAGTAACCTCTTACATGGCAATGCAATAATTTACTTAACTTCTCTCCCTATTTATGGACATTTAGCTCATTTCTCAGTTTGTGCTACGCAAAAATTGTTTTTGTGCATTTCCTGGATAATGTCTTTAGGACCTATTCCTAAACATGGAATTATTGGATCAAAGGCTATGCGTATTTTGGATCTTGTATATTTATCACAAATTTCCCTACAGAAAGATGAACTGTTCTTACACTTCCACTGGTGGAAAAAAAAAAAAAAAAAAAGACTTCCTCTGCAGTGGCCTCTATGCACTGAGATTCTCATTGTCTTTAATCATTACCAGTAAAACATATGGAATCATTTTTAAAAATTTACATTGGTAAGGTTCATTGGTTATCATATGTTTAATGGTCATTTAATTTAGTCATGAAAACCCAACTCAGGTAGCAGTGTAGTGTCATGTTTGAGAGTCAGATGGCATGGTCCTCCAAAATGTTTCACCCAAGTCATATGACCTGGGACCATTGTCTTAACTTATCTATATAATGTGGGCAATAGTGGTAACTATCTCACAGATTAGTTGTTTAATATATTTCCATTTTATATGTTAATGCAATACTTTACTTATATTACAATATAATATATTCCCAATATATGATAATAGCAAGAACATTATTAGTACTTTCTATGTGTCAAGCACTATCTATATAGCATTTTATACATGTTAATTCTTTTACTATATTATGAAGCTATATATAAAGCATTTAATACAATGCTTGTTGCATGGCAAACCCTCAATAAATATCCTCTTATTTTATAAGTTATGCTTTTTCCACAGCATGTGTTACACATAGACTAATGTTATGGATGAAAAATATCACAATATCTTCAAATCATTCACATAGAATTGCTTTAAAATATCCAACATAAATGTTAAGTATTGTTAACATTTAAAAATTTGTTTTTTAATTTAAAATTTGTTTTTAGCTTTGTATAATAATTACATAAATAATGAATGTTCAAAAAATAGGTTAGTAATATTATTATTATTGACATACCAAGTGCCAACATTCAGTGTTCATACTCATTGCTACAATTGGCATATACAGATTAAATGAAGTAAAATCAAGCAGATATCCAGTGACTTGGCACAATGGAGGCAATCTATCTGGATAGTTTAAAAAAAAAAGGCAGTGATTTCTCCATTTTACTCAATTATAATATCTACTACTATAAGTAATCAAGCCACTGAAAGGTCATACGATTAACTATGATCATTTGCTACTCAATGGCCTAGCATTTGGCTTCAAATAGAGACGGGTGACTGTGTTTTAAAGTTATCATCAACAGACATAGAACAGTGAGACAATGGGAAGGCAGCACAAAGGTCAGCTATGAGCACACATGTCGACAGGAAAACCTATCTTCCAACCTCAGGCCTGCCATTTAGAGTTGGCACTACCCATTTAACTTAAAGTCTCCACGTTCTAATTTCTTCATTGACAAAACAAGGATATTTCCCTCAGAGGTTAATGTCAGAACTAAGTGAAATATGGAATTTCAAGCATGTAGCAGAAGGCCTGGAACCCAAGGTACCTAACTAAATGTTGGTTGCTGATTTTAGAATTGCTATATGGATCATGTACATGCTGGATTATTCGACATGTGTTCAGTGGATGTCCCAAGGTTGCCTTTGAGTTGCCTGCAGAACATAAATGGGAAGGTGACTAGAAGACAAGCAGGAGTGTTTGCCTGAAACTCAGAAGAAAGATCTGAGTTTGAAAAACCAATTTGTATGTGAGTGAGGAAACGGACAGTTATAAAAGTTTCAGGAGAAAGATGGTCCCTGAAAAAGTGGGAGTATTGGAATAGGACCTAGGAAGGGAGAATCTTTCATGGAAAGGAAGTTGTCTCTGCCATAGCAACAGGAGGGAAGGCGAAAAATGGGTGCAGCCAGCATGCTGATATTTGTCAAACTGTTCTGGAACTCCAGTAGCTTTGCTTATGAACTATTTAATGAATTAATGCTTTCTACCCTCATTCTTCCTGAAGTTTTATTTTAAAGTAATTCTAGGTCTGGGAATTTTAATTTATTGCAAATAACTTAAATTTAGTGGCAATTCAGAAAGACTCTAGCTGAAATAAAGGAATCTGAGGAAACATAATTATGCATTTTAAAATACATTTTTTTAAAAAAATGGAAGATAACTTGTTAGTTTTTTTAAATCATGATTTTATACTCCAGAAAATATTTGCCCTTTGTGTAGACACCTCTTTTTACTCTGTTTTATAACTGTAGTCAACCCGTGTAAAAAATGGTACATAATAAGAGAAACAGCTAAACAATTAGATAATCAGTACAAATTAACATTTGGAAAAATAGCTCCTCGCACATTCTCTCCAGACATACAATACCCCTTCTATAAGAATAACCTGTTTTTAGATGTCTCTTATTATAGTTGCAAATCCTCAAGGTATAAATAAACACCCTTTCTGAATATATTCTTAATTATTTCAATAATTAGTTGCCCAAAAGGGAGCTATATCTATGATGCAGCCTTTAGTCATTCTTCTCTTCTAGCAGAAATGATGCATTTGAGAAATATAAGACTTCTTAACCTACAACATGGAAAGAGTAAATTGTATACAAAACATAATTAGAAAGATTTATCTTCCTATATGACTTGGGGCATTTTGGAAGTTCTACTTCTGCTTATTTATATTTTCAGAAAAATTCCCCTAATAACCAATGCTATAAATGTCAATTTATAGACTGAGATAAAAGAGGCATCTGAATTGTGCTTTTAAAACCTTGCCTTTACTACTTTCACACTAAAGATGATGAATTGTTAAATATACTTCAGTTGGTAAAACCAAGTCCTAAAATATGAAGGCATCCTATAAACATTCAGCTTAAAAAACACTAAAGAATATCTATATAATATTATGTCAGAAAGTGAAGCACGACATTGCAATAATCCTAAAATGAAAATTAAATAAAACTAGAATTCATAAGGATTTATTATGGTAGATTAAGCAGAGTGATGCTAGACTTCGAGGTGTCAGGAGGAAATAATTACGTCTTGCATTGCCGGATCAATTACCTTTGTGGCTTCTAATAAATTGTGTCTTCTGATTTTGATGGATGTTTAACCATCTGTTTCTGGAGAGATTTCCATTTATAGATCTGGAAATTGCTTCGACGAGTGCTTCTTAAGTGTTAGCAATTGAAAGATACAAATAGTTGTGTGGTTGCTATGACTTACTAGTAGACAAACACTGGTACCCTCTTACCATTTTATATTGAGAATTAGTATCCTTTTTTAATTATGAAAATGAAGGGAATTTGGTAAAATTCTTGTTTTTGTTTATCTATAAGATGTTCCAAATAATAATTAATGCAGTAATTCAATTGAATTTGTTCAATAAACTGTATTGAACAAATAGAAAAAATTGGGGATATACTTTGAAAATTTGGCTCTGTGAAGGTAGTACTTTTATTTATTCAAGTTTTTTGTCTCATTTATAAATATTAGGTAAGCATTCACTGACAAAAAATATAATTACCAGGAGCTAAAAATATTTTTTATAGTTACACAAGGTTCCAAAATTAGAATATATGCTGTAAATATAATATTATTAAATAGATATGCTTTTATGCAAAGAGAGCTTAAGCAAATATAGTTACATTGACTTATTATTAAAAGGTCTTAATAGAAAATGAAAATGTTTGTATTTATGTAACTAGATTTTACAAGAAAATGTGTCTCTAGCTGGAAAAAATAAATACTAAAAATATTTTTTTTGGAAAATTAGTGGTAGTTTTTCAGTTATTAAGATTAATCTAATTAATGCATATATTACCTGATAATATCAGACTTTGGCTAAAACTTTTCATTTTTAACAGTACATATAGATTAGTATATTAATAATACTGAAGCCACACACAGTTGATCCTTTCTCATCATCTTCCTAATAGGTGTAACTTCTTTAAGAGCAAGTACCATTCTTGCCTTTGTACTTTGTACCTATACCATAGCATTTTTGTAAATTTGAATGTATGTCTCTATACAGTCACATTACTTCACCATGGTTTAATGTTAAGCCATTTCCTGTATTTCTTTCACAAGATAATTGATGCATAGTGCAGTAGAAAGTATATGTGTCTGTGATCAAAGGCACACTTAGTGAACATCTAATATCACACCTGATATTGTACCTGGCCAGATTTCTCTTTCTTTTTGTAATGACACTATTTGGGGAAAGGGGGACATTGGGTAGAGCCACTCTAGGAAAACCTCCTCTTTCCCACTTCATCAGTCCGTACACTTTAGGCATGGCAACTTCCTTTCTACAGACCCATAGATGGGCATGAGGCCCAGGCCTAGGCAGTGTATTCTACCCCCTAGAGACAGCTTTAAGGATGGGCACAAGCCCCAATCAGAGCCAATGAGTCTCAAGTCCCAGATTTGGTGCCACCCTTTCCACCAAGTGACTGGGGAGGGAAATGTAAGCCTGGAGCTGCTGGTAGCCATATAGCCCATGAGAGCAGAGCTCACTCAAGGAAGATGCCATGTGACACCCTTTTATTCCTGAGTTCTGTCTAATTTTAATCTGCATCTTGCATTTTTCAATCACATCAGCTAAAAAATGACCTTATTTTTGCTTAAGCCTGTCTGAGTTATATTTATGTTGCTTGCAACTGCAAGAGGATAGATATAGTAATAACTGGTAGATATAATGATCTGTACTGTGGCTATTTCATCTATAAAGCAAGGGACAGAATTGGATATTCAATAATATCCCCTTCATAAATCAAAGTCTGTATTTATAACCATAGCCACATGGACTTTGTTATAGAGAGAACATATGTTTATTACATCAAAATAAACCATAAGTATTTATTGCTTTTCTTTATTTTATTTTTTTGTTTTGACACTAATTTTTTTAAAGTACTTCAAATTCTTTTTAATCCTTCTCCTTCAGTGAGTGATTATCAACTCTACTATTTATTAGAATTCTGAGTTGCTTAGAATTATTTTAAAAAATTAGTAAAGGGCAATTAATTGTATTTAATCATATAATAGACTGTGAAAGAAAGTAATTTATAAATTAGGTTACTGTACTAGGTTTTCTTACCTAATATATATCCAAATCTTATTATCATGACTTAGGTTGTTTTACCACAATACAAAAATCTGTGTAAACAAAAAATACCACTTATTAATTATCTTGCAGAAAGAGCTTCATAGAAAAGACACTATCATTTTCTGAAGTACATTCTGTTAAATTTTAGAATTTATTGTTCTCCAAATGGGTGCAGAACTAGGGTGATGTCCTGGTTAATGGTGGACAGTCCTGGATTGCCTGCGTCTGTTTTAATTTATATCTATTTTATTGATCTAATTATTAATGATCCCTCATTTAACTATCAAAAGTATACCAATGTGGGGGAAATTATATGGCCACCAAAGATTTTAAAACCAAACAGTAAGGATAAAAGTCTTGGTGATGAACTTGTAGCCCTTTGACAATAAATGAGGTGTATGAGAGACATTTTATAATTACAAAGGGTGTATATGGAAACAATTTATAAAATCTAAAATATTATCCTCATTATACTACCATAGCTTATTAAAAAGAAGACTGAAATGAATGTAGTATATGCTTATTGCTGAATTTTGCGCTACTCACTACCCTTCAACTAACTATTCTTAAGAAACAAGAATCAAGTCTGACCCACAGATAGTAACTGGTTCATCTGTGCATTCTATAACAGGACTCTGTGAAATGAAGCATCCTTTACTAATCATCCACATCAGTAGTCACCACTAAGAAGGTCTTTCTAAATTGTAAATCTTGAGATAACCCTAACTGGTTTGGCTCAGTGGATAGAGCGTTGGCCTGCGGACTGAAGGGTCCCGGGTTTGATTCTGGTTGCAGGCACATCCCCAATAGGGGGTGTGCAGGAGGCAGCTGATTGATGTTTCTCTCTCAACGATGTTTCTGACTCTCTATCCCTCTACCTTCCTCTCTGTAAAAAATCAATAAAATATATTTTTAAGAAAAACTTGAAATAAAGTATCATTATTTTTATTATCATTGAAGTGCAGAGAAGTGTAACTGTTGTCTTTGGGAAACCTGCATTTAAAATGTATAGGAAATTTGCTTTGCAAGATAAATGAGCTATTAGGTTAAAGTGGAATCAGCATTTCACTCCATCTGCCAACTATTCCAAATGTCAATTCTTCATTTGTTTCTTTTGTTATGTCCCATGGTCTTCATGTATATTCTTTGAGCAGAAACAAATCTACTTTTTAAACAATAAGAGAAGTAATAGCTGATTATTTAGAACTCATTCATAATTTATTATTCATATTAAGCCATACTAAACTAGGGTTCAGACACAGAGGAGAAGTTAAAATTAAAGCTTCCATTTCTGGACTCTTCTTTTAAGTATATTTTCATAATTTTATTTATATTACCTTACATTGCTACATATGCACATACACACAATACAGGAAAAGGAGGCTAGCTCACACACATGGCAATTATCAGTGGAATCTGGAAATAATGATACTGAGCATTTCCAGGATCTATGAAAACTTCTTTAGGTATCAACAGATCGTAAAGAAGAGATTGGCAAACTTTTTGAGTAAAGGGCCAGATACTAAATGTTTTGGGCTTTAAAGGCTATATGATCTTGGCTGCAAATATTTGAATTACCATTGTAGTAAAAAAAACAACAAATAAACAAACAAAAAACAACCATAGAAAAAACATTAACAATGAGTATGGTTGTGTTCTAATAAAACCTGATTCATGGACACTGAGATTTGATATTTGTGTAATTGTCATAAGTAATTAAATAAAAAATTTTTAAATTGTTTTAACTATTTAAAATACAAAACCTGATTTTAACTTATAGTCCACAGAAAAACAGGTGATGGGCTAAACTTGGCCTATGAGGCATAATTTGCTGACCTCTGTCATAGAGCATTATGCTGTACCCTATCAAGAAGGGGAAAAAAAAATAAAGAATTGTGTGTGGCATTCAACAAACTTTCCCAAATGTGCTTCAAGGTGCATCCAATATGTCTAAAAAGAGATTTTATATATTTTTTATTCTCAGAAAATACAGACTATTATAGCACTAGGGAAATTCTATAAAAATAACCGCTTCTCATTGTTTTTTACATAAAGAGTTTATGACAAATATACTGTCAAAAGAATGCTTTCTTATGCAAAGATATGATGTCAGTTTCATGTATAACCAGCTTTCTTGCCAATCAAATAATGCTATAGATAGGTGTGACATCATGTCTGGGCATAATCATGGTTTGACTGATAGGTTGGATTATGGAACATAAACAGGAAACCAGTAATTGCTTGACTAAAACTTTAGGTAAAAATAGTTGAAGGAGAATATTAGTAGCATATGAATGTTTAGAAATTTTTCTAAAATTTTTTCTTCTATAACTCTCAATGTATGATCTAATGATGAGAAAAAGAACCTTGGCAATGTTTAATATTTAATTTCTTGTTTAGTCAAAAAATTCATTTTAAAAACATTTTATTACATATATCAGTAGTATTAATACAATTAGAGACCATACAGAATACTCCAGAATACAGTTTATCTTATGAAAGTATAAATTATAATCTGATGCCAATTATTATCAAAAATATAATTGATTAATATTTTTACTAGTTAAGTGAATTATTTTTAATATAAAAATACATAGAAAAAGCTTTCCTAGAACTTGTAGAGATCTTAAGTGACATGAATCCTATGAAAGATTAGTAAAATACTGCATAGTAAATACTTTACAGAATTCTATGGGATTGGAAAATTCATTTTCCCCACTGATTTCAGCGCCTGGGGGATTTTTTTTTCTTCAGAGAACTTGTATCCTATGGAGCTGGAATTTTTCAATGAGTGACAATATGGTGAGCATCATGAAATGGTGATTTTGGGCATCTTTGTGAAAGGCCATCAATAGTATGACTTGTGTTATAACATTACAGAAGAATTAACCATTTGGAAGGTAAAGTGATTTAATGAGAATCAAATACTGTATAAGACAAATTTTAAATATCTTAGTATTAAAGTATATGCCTTTCTTAGAGGAAAAAAATGTGATATTTATTTGTATGGATAAGTTGTTTAGGTTAAACCAGTACTAATTAATCATTGTATACATTAAGGCAAAAAAGGCAATATTATGAGAATTTTTCTCCTCCAAAACAGATGTTCAAACCCTGTAGATCATAAGACATATATAAATATCAGAACTAATTATCTTTTAGGTAGCTGTAATGTATCGAGAACTCTTGAAATATTGTTCCTCTGTTTTCATGGGTCAGAATCAAATACTCACAAATAAAAGAAACATGTGATCTAAAGCAAATATTGATGGCAAGAACATCCATTCTTGTCTTTTTGGAGAACCCCTGAATATTGGCTGTTTTATTCAGATTCCTAGACAATCAATAATCTCATTTAAATGGGGCATGTGGATACTTTCTATCTACTAGGACATAAAGAGAAGATCCTTTTCTCCTCCTTCCTGTGGACCTAAATATAGATGTAGTAGTGAGCCATTTTTTGTCCAGTCAGAAGCAGGAAACACTCAGAGAGAAGGAGTCTGAGTTCCCCAAACTTGGTGCTATTGAGCAAGCCTGGACTGGTGATGCTTACATTGAAATAAATAAACTTTTGCTTTTTATAACCTAACATGTAAATTTTTGTTATTTAGTAAGATGACCGTATTCATGTAAGCATAACCAATGGATACAGACACCAGGGGGGCGGGGGTGAGGGCATGAGTGGGGGGGGATGGGGGAGCAACGGGGGGACAAAGACACATATGTAATACATTAATCAAGAAAGAAAGAAAAAAAAGATGATCGTATAGTTTTTTTCATCATCTAATAATACTAAGAATTACATTAATAGTGAATCCTAATATTCAAGGGATAAATGTCATTCAATGGCATTCTTGAAATAAACTACTTGGTCAAGTTTGCAGTAAATTCAGTTTTCTGTTATTTTACTTAGATTATGTGCATATAATAAAGTAATATTTATCTGTAAATTTTTTTGCTGTTGTTAATTCTCACCTGAGGATTTTTCCAATGATTTTTAAGGAGAGTGGAAGAGAGGGAAAGACACAAAGAAACATTGATGTGAGAGAAACACATCGATTGGTTGCCTCATGCACATGCCCAAACCAGGGCTCAGGCCAGGGAGGAGCCTGCAACCAAGGTATGTGCCCTAGCCTGGAATCAAATCAGGGACCCTTTGGTCTGCAAGCTCACGCTCTAGCCACTGAGCCAAACCAGCCAGGATTGTAAATTTTTCTTTTTCTTTTCTTTTTCTTTTTTTTTTTTTTTGGCTTCCATTAAAATTTACTTGATAAGTGGAGGTGGCGGGGAAAGAGATCAACAATTTTTTCTTTTCTTAATGTTTTGATATCACAGTAGTGCTAAGTTCATACAATGATTTTCAGAATCTTTCATGATTTCTGTGCTTCTGTGTTGTTTATATGTCAGAGGAATACTGGTTACTTGAAAGCTTGAAAGAATTTGCTTTGAACTACTTTGAGCCTCAACATTTTTCCATCTTTTCCAGTTCCTTCAATAATTATTTATATTCCAAATTTTTCATTCCCTCCCTTTCTCTCTCTCTCTTGATCAATTTTGGTTAAACACATATATCTACAAAATCATCATTTCACTGAGATTTGTATATTAGATTACACAGGTTTGTATATTGCATTCTCAAAATTATTTTCAGATTTTGGATCTTCTTTCTCATTCCGGTGGTATTCATATTTCTTTATGTTTCTTAGTATTACATAAGGCATAAATTTGTACTTTATTGCTTTAGTCAAATAAAATATTCAGATATTTTTCTGCTTGATAATTTATCAATTTATTTACTGTAATACATATCTCTTCCTGCTTTTCTTGTATTTTTTCTTTTATTGAATTGATTTATTAGTTAATTTATTTAAAATTTTTGCTTAATAAAGTATTTACAGAGAAAAATTGTTTCAACTGAGGTGAAATCCTATCTAATAATAGAGTAACATGCAAATAACCATCACTCCACTACGCCCACGATTGGGCGGCGGGAGGCTGGGGGGCAGGACTCGGGGTGGCCTATCCAGCCGTTGAGAGGCACAGGGGGCGGGACTCGCGAATCCCGCCCCCTGCGCCTCTCAACAGCCAGATCGGTCGCTGCTGAGGGGAAACTCCTCAGCGTTCGCGGGTCAGAGCAGCTGCGGCAGTGGTGGCGGCCCCGGACCCACGAATGCTGATGGGGGCAGGTCCGGGTGCCGCCACCGCTGCCCCCGGAACCGTGAATGCTGAGGGGTCTCTCTGGGGGGGGGGGGGGGCGGCGGTGGCGGCAGCGGCGCCCGGACCCACCTCCATGCACCTGCACTGGGGGAGGGCCTGGTCAGCAGCCTCCGAGGCTGCTTCAAGGGCCAAAGAGGGAGGCAGGGCCAGACCCCAGCGGCCAGAGCTGCTGTGGGGCCCAGGGAGCCAGGCAGGGCTGGACAGGCAACCTCAGGGTGGGCCTGGAGGTGGGTCCAGTGGCGCAGCTTGACAGCAGACAGCAGGGCATGCTTGGCCGTAGCTGCTGGCGACCCACAACATGCAAGTGGGCCTGCAGGCAGCACCCAGCAGGGCCTGCTTGGCTGTTACCGCGGTGACCGGGGAGCAGACAAGCACAGCTGCAGGCAGCACCCAGCAGGGCTTGCTTGCCCATCGCTATGGTGTGGAGCAGGCAAGCCCCGCAGAGAGCAGAGAACCACAGGGAGCTGGCCTAAGCCTTCAGCAGGACATGCCCTGAGGTCTCTCGGATTGGAGAGGGTACAGGTCGGGCTGAGGGACCCCCCGTGCATGAATTTCATGCACCAGGCCTCTAGTTGGTATATAATATTATAGAAGTTTCAGGTGCACTAGCTTTACTAATAAAAGTTGATCCGGATGCCCTCACAGTAACAACCGAACAGCAGGCTGCATGGGGTGACAAGGCTGGCAGGGGGGTTAGTGAGGGATGACCAAATGACTGAACAGCAGGCTGCGTGGGGAGACCAGGATGGCAGGGGGGGGACAGTGAGGGGCAACCAGGCCAGCAGCGGGGGGGGGGGAGCAGTTGTGGGTGACCAGGCCAGCAGGGGGGCGGTGAGGGGCGACCAGGCAGGCAGGCAGAGGGGTTAGGGACGATCAGACAGGCAGGCAGTTGAGCGGATAGGAGCCAGCAGTCCCGGATTGCTAGAGGGATGTCCAACTGCCGATTTAGGCCCGATCTACTTTTACATGATACCTTATATGGAGTATGTTTATCTTTACATATAAGTATTAATTTTATATTTTAGAACTTTGGTATACTCAAGTTAAAATAGACAGAGAGGCAAGTTATTTTTTCTCTCTATTCTAAAATTTCTGTCCATTTGCTCTTGAAGTTATAAAATATTTTCTTTATATGTTTAAATACAATATTATTCATATTATAAATATATATGCCTGATGTATCTTTAATTTATACTGTATATATTATCGATGTTGCAAATCAGTGTCTGAAATATGACTTTAAACTATGTTTATCTACGCATTGAATTGGGATATTAATCCTTAGCTGTCTTTTTATTTTTAATTTTCCTGTGACATGTTCTTTAGGCATGGCACATTCTTTAAGCATTTGGCTTTAGTTTTTTAAACCAATTTGATAACCTACAGTTTATTTTTGTAATTCTTTGTTTTCTACATGTACTTAAATGTTTTAGCTGGATGAACTAAAATATACATTACACCTATCTATCTATATTTTTCTAGCCAATTTCCTAGAAATTGCTCTCTGCTTTCTTCTTCCTTTTTTTCTGAGATTCATTGGCTCCATACGAAGATGTAAATATAATATGGGGGAAATAATTGAAGGTAATTAAAAATATAGTATCCAAAACATACACCAAAGATACAAAGCAGACCTCATCTTTGATGACATCTTTAAGCTACTCCCAACTTTACTAATTACAGTATACTACAATTTGATTTCCCTCCTGATCCCCAAAAGTGACTTTCAGCTTCTCTGTGACCCATGGAAATCTGCTCAAGCTATCTTTTCTGTCTCCTGCTTCTGCCCCCTGCTGGTCTGAGGACAGGGAGGCAGAAAAGCAGTAAACTGTTTTTAAAAGACTTGAACACTTGTATTCAGTTTATAAACAGTTTTTACTGGGAAGGATGTTTTTAAAAATGAAGTTGTGCTTTGAAAACCAAATATGAGATACTAGGTTTACAACAAGATGAACATCAGAATATATGTGGTATATAGAGGAAGAGTAGAGATAGAGATGGAGGTGAAGGTGGAGGTGGAGGTGGCTACAGACAGAGGAAGAGATAGAGATACAGATAAAGATAAAGATATCGTTGTTTCTTTCTTTTTCTGTTTACCTCAATCAAAAGCTGGTAAGATTTTCTTCCATAGTCAGGCAAATGGCGGGTCAGGCTTTGTTTGAATGCTAGATGAGTTTAATTTTCTGTGTTTTTGCAGGAATTTGGAAGTCATTGTAGGGAGGAATCAAATTGAAGTTTCTTAGTCAAATGCCATCTTAAGTTGAAAGCCAAAGAAGAGAGTATTCACCCTGTCCTATAGGACACAATGTGTCTAGTCAAAAATCCTTTCCAGTCTGAGCTTATTCACCCCAAATGTATGCTTGTGAAATCTCTACCAGGGACAGTCACATTTTAGTCCAAGCTTTCAGCATGGCCATTTTATTTCCCCCCTTCACCTAAACTCACTTGAACGTAGTATGGAATTCTAAAACAAATGCTCAAATGGCTCAGATAATTTCAAAATAGTCATTTCACATTTCCAAAGAGAAGTTTAATCCCAGAGATTAAACTCTGAAAGGATAAAGTATTTACTAGTCAATAAACTCGGAAATTTTCCATTAATACGAAGGCATATGATAGTTTCATTAACTAACAAACACATTCTTGGATTTGACTCAGTAAGTACCAAGTTATTCATCTGATACAGAATAGCCGAAGGGCGCTTTCTAATTAAAATTTTGAAAACGGATGCTCAGTATACCGTACCTGTCTGCAATTCTAAATTAAGCTGGGATCTCTCATGTTGAGTTAGTCTATAATCTTTCCTTTCAGTGCTACGTAGTTTAAAAAATGCTAATTGAGTAAACCAGATCAAGCTCAACCCTAAACTATTATTAAAGCAAATAAAGTTAGTGGTAGTTATGGTCGAGTTGCAATTTATGGAACCTCATAATCCTACTAGTAATAAAAATAATCATTCCGACAATAATAATATTCTGCCATTTATTGCACTCCTGCAGTGTCCCAGGCCTTTTATGCATTATCTCATCTGACTCTTGCCACAACTGTGTGAGAGAGTTAGCATTTCAGTTCTATAGTTAAAGCAGCTGAAGGTAGAGAAAAGGATGGTTTGAACTAAGACAGAGGTAGGAGCCAGGGAACTGAGTGGTGGGGTAAAAGGGGCACTTAGAAAAGGCAGTTTATTAAAGAACTTTTAAAATCTTTTGTGGCATTTTTGTAGTTATATAAATTGCCTTAGTAGTGTGGGTGTGGCTTAGGTAATGTGGGAAGATAAAGGAAATCACAGAATAAAACAAAAATGACCTATTCGATGTCACCAATGTTTCATATTTAATATGCTCCTAAGATTTCAGAAAGGACTATCTAATAGTTAGCTGTAGGTGCTGGAGTTCAGGAAAGGGGTCAGAGTTATAGCTTTGTAAATCATCAGTTTATAATAGAAATTGAAGTTTCAGGTATGGAGAAGATATTTTAAAAGCGCTTTCTAGGCTGAAAAGAGGACAAAAGATAGGGGTTTGGGAGGGCATTGGTGTTTTAAAAAGCAGTTAAAATTAGAGCTATTAAGAGAATTATTCAAACAGGGTTATCACCAAAGTTAATGGAATGATGATTTTATGATACAGAGAATAGACAAAAATGGGATCAAGTAAAAGGCTTGAAAGGTGTCTAGTGGGTTTGCCCAATAATTAGCAAGTGAGCAGAAGGAGGTGGGCAGGCTTGAGAACTCAGTGCTCTCTGTATTCAGGAACTAACTGTAGGTGGCTAGGTGAGGAAGGGAATGGAAACTTCATGCAAGCCAGGATGTGCAGAGAAGAAGATTAAGAGCTCAGTAACTAGAAACCAAGAGAAGAGCATTATCAGGAAGACTTAAACACATTTGTCTGTGGAGGGAGAAAATTGAGACATAGAACAAGTAGGTGATACCAAAATGAAGTATTGTAGGAAGTCCAGCACATAAAATCTCAACAAGATGTCCTGAGAGAGCTGCCACAGATGGTAGTGGGAGGCTCCGAGTGGAGGGGAGACTGGATGTGGAAATCTAGCCTGAGCCCTGCTTGCTGAGCCATGTCAGCTGGGGAAGAGGGTGCTTTTCTTTTTGTTAGTTGTCCCACCAGCTGTGGCTCTTTTTTTTTTTTTTTTTTCTTTTTGGTCTTCTCTGGAAGGACAGATTTTATAATCATCCTCCCAGAAGTGATGGCTTTCTTCTAATTTGCACAAGCGTTTGCGAGTAGCAGCCTGAACTCTAGCATTAGGCAGGCATTGGTTTATGTACTTCTGAATAGTGAGTGACAACACAATGTCCTGCAGTTCATCTCATTACTGACCTTACAGAGTGTCCACGATCAAAGGACCCCAGGTTCTCTACTGCAACTGAGACCTGCGTAGGGTCACAGAGCTGGCTAGGGACAAAGCCAAGACCAGGGTTCACTTCTGACTCCCAATCCAGTGTCCTTCCCACTATGCCACCAGGAAACAAACACTGGAGCTTATGCTTTTGATGTTAGAAAGACAAAGAACTTATTCACATCAGCCTGGGCATTGAATTCAGGATGTAGGTAGAGAGGTTAGAAATTCATTCCTCTTGCTTTCTAAACTTGTCCCACTCACAAAAGCTGTGTGAATCAGCTATAATTCTAACTTTTATTTTTAGCAATGGTTCTTAAATGGATTTAAAAATTGGCATGATAAAAATATGGCAGTGTGATTTTTAATGATAGTTTTTCATGATAGATATTTATATCCTTGAACCCATTTATGTCCTTGAATCCAAATAACCATTTTGGAATTTTATGTCAGCATTCTTTAAAAAAAAAAAAAAAGGAATATTGTTTGAGCTATGGTAAACATTTTCAGCCACTACATGAGGATGGGATTGGCAATCACGTGGATCAAATTTAAAGAATACTTTGGATTTTGGTAGCTGCTTAGATATGAAATCTGCATGGCCTTTCTTAGTAACATACACAATTATAAAAGAGCTATGCAGGAAAACTATGAAGAGTGGTATGCTAGTATCTTGGTTAATATTTTTACCCATTGTTACCCAAATTGTATTTCTTGAGTTGTTCATAGGAGTGCTTTGAATAAATAAGTTTGTGGCAAATAGTGCCATACTTTACTATATCTAGCCTTTCTATGTGAAAATGTAGAAGGCAGAGTTAAAAGTCTAAACAGTCTTACAGTAAAGAACCCCGTCAGCTTTGTTGGTCCATATTTTCTAAATTTGTTTGAACACAAAGCAGGTTTTTGTATTTTTTGTTTTGTTTTGTTTTGTATTCTGGAATACCTATTACCATCTCAAAGATAAAAGTGGTCCACAGTTGGAAGAAATTTTTCTTGAGTTTTTTTTCTTCAGTATCTTTTATTTGTGGAATCAACTTTTAAAAGCATCTTTTTAACACAAATTCCTTTATTTCCCTGAGTAAAGGTACATTTGCTACTCTGAAGGAGCTGCTAAGCTAAACAGCTAAAGAGAAAACATGACATACATTGCAATAGTACATGTAAATACTATTAAAGTTGTAAAACAATTAAATATATAAGTATCTATCTCTATAACAAAGAGCCAGGGTGTAAGGACAGATCATGACCAAAGGCTGACCAACCAGAAGTCAGCGCTGGGTTGCCAATGGCGACCCAGCGCTGACTACTGTGGCTGCAGGCCCGGTGACCCAGCAGTGACTACTGAGGGGGCTGTGAATCAGGCCCAGAAAGAGACTTGAAGAGAGAAGCAGGGGTTGATCTGTACCGTCTGAGGCAGCTTTTGACCAGCACTTGCCTCTCTCTTTCCCTCAGAGCCTGGCCAGCAGTCCTGCATCCATTTCTCTCCAGGCCTCCATTGGAGCTGCTGATCAGCCCCACCTTTGTGATCAGGCCACATTGATAGGCCCAAAGATGCTGACTGGCATAGAAACTGGCCAATCAGAACCAAATCTGGGTCAACTGTGAGTAGCCAATGACTGCCTAGGAGGCGAAGCTTTTGACGCTGACTGGCATAGAAACTGACCAATTAGAACCAAATCTGGGTCAACTGTGAGGAGCCAATAGCTGCCTAGGAGGTGGAGCTTTTGACACTGACTAGCATAGAACCAAATTGGCCAGCAGAGGAGGGCAGTTGGGGGCCACCAGGCCAGCAAGGGGAGGGCAGTTGGGGGTGACATCAGACTATCAGGGAAGGGCCGTTGGGGGCAAGATCAGGCCGGCAGGGGAGGGCCTTTGGGGGTGACATCAGGCTGGCAGGGGAGGGCAGTTAGGGGCAACCAGGCTGGCAGGGGAGGGCAGTTGGGGGTGACATCAGGCTGGCAGGAAAGGGCAGTTAGGGGCCATCAGGCAGGCAGGCAGGTGAGCAGTTAGGAGCCAGCGGTCCCAGATTGTGAGAGGGATGTCCGACTGCCGGTTTAGGCCCGATCAGGATCGGGCCTAAACCGGCAGTCAGACATACCCCAAGAGGTCCCCAATTGGAGAGGGTGCTGGCTGGGCTGAGGGAACTGCCCCCTCCGTGCACGAATTTCATGCACCGGGCCACTAGTATATATATATATATATATATATATATATATATATATATATATATACCCAGCGACCTGAACGGTGTAACAACCAGAACTACCAGAATGACCGGTGGCTATGATGTGCACTGTGGCAGCTAACTGGCCTGACCCTGGTCCCAATTGGCCTGCCCCCACTCCCTGGCCAGCCTGGCTCCTGATCAGCCCCCAATACCCCAATCAGGAGTGGGGCTGGCTGGGTGGAGGGGCCATGGGTGGTTGGCTGGCTGGCCCCACCCCTGATCGGCCCCCATCAGGGCAGGCTGGTCAGACCCCACCCATGCACAAATTCATGCACTGGGCCTCTAGTAGTACATATTTTTATATTATGTACATGCATACATAAATTAGATTTTGTGGGGAGAGGGTTATCTATCTTTAGCTAGGCTTATACTTGTCTTGGGAATGCTTCAATTTTGTATAATTCAGTAGTATTTATCTTGTCTTCTTTATGAGAAGGAAAGATTTTAACTTTTGATAGCATCAACTGATATTTAAGATAAATATCATTTCCATCACAATTTGGTTTCTTGTCCCTTTCTGTAACCATAGGACCAATAACCTCTTGCCTAGAATTCCTCCTTCCCATACTAAATATCTGACCCAGTAAAAAGTCCACAGTTCTGCCTTTCAAAGCTCGTTTTAGTTCACTCCCCTTATAAATGATAACATATTTTCCTAAATTCAAAAGTATGTGACCTGGGGTTAATCTGAAGATGCCAGGAAGCTAGCATCAGAAACAGATATTGCGTCATAAAAGTACATAAAGAAAAGAAAATAATAAACTAAAAAAGTATCTAAGTTACTTATATCAACCAATTTTTTCACTACATAAAATAATATGGGAATATGGCCCTGCCTGATTGGTTGGTGCATAATCCTGAACACCAGATGATGACTGCTTGGATTTCTGGTTCAGGCACATACCAAATTGTGGGTTCAATCCCAGTCGGGGCATGTCCAGGAGACAACTGATTGATGTTTCTCTCTCTCTCTCTCTCTCTCTCTCTCTCTCTCTCTCAGAATAATAATAATAATAATAATAATAGCTATAGATATTAATTTAAGAATGTTCAGCTGATTGCTAAAATTACATATACATTTATATGCTGACTCTATCTGCCATGCATGATCAGATTTAGTGATAAGCAGAATTTATGAGTTGTGATGATTGCTCAGCAGAATCAACTCTGATAGATTTAAAAAGACAAAAGTTGAACAGAACACAATCACAAAAATAAATGAAATAATCCCTAAAATAATGTCACAGTCATGCATTGTAATCTTGGTAGTAGACCTTGGTAAACCTCCAAATTGAAAGTGATTTCAATGGACTAGAATACATTTTTCATGGTAAGTATATAGAACTATGATAAGGACCAAGCATTTAGGCTCATCCAAAGAGAAAAGTCTAGGACTTCATGATTACAATGTCAAACTTTCTTCAGTAGATGAATTAAAGACTAAAATCTAAAAAATTAAAAAAAAATAGTTTCTGGGACAGTTTCTTCAACTTTGCCTACAAGTTATATTTAACATTTAATGGCACAAGGTCAACAACAGCAGGATCCTGGGACATCAGCAAGAAAGTCATGCTCACTAAAATTCAGATTTACTGGTCCGGATATATGAGGGAGATGGATAACAGCATGGTGTCGAAGCAGCTGATAGACTAGCTGAAATGGAGTGATTGTAAGCACAGTAGGCAGGAAAAGTACTCTAAGGCCTTGAAGCAATGTGGCATAACTCCCAACTGCTGGACAGTGATAGCAGCAAACAGACCATGCTGATGCACAGTGATCAGACCTGTATGGTTCCCTTCTAGTGATGCTATGCAAACTCTAGGACTCTTTCCTGAACTGTAATAAGGTGACCCCAAACAGATGTATAATGGTGTGTTTTCTCTTTGAAATAACTGTAGTTTAAATACAGATAGATCTTTATTGTGTTGATATGAACACACCTAATATTTTCACTTAAAAATAATTCTTGTCAAAATCTATCCTTTGGCACCCTCATAGGTGCCTTTTTCACTCTTAAGTCACCCCAAACTTCCCTTGTAACCTTCGTTTAGGTTTTCATATTACTACATAGTCCAGTTTCTCAGAAATGTTTATTTAACGTCTGTTTCCTTCAGCATGCTCTGTATGACTTTTACTTCTTGTTTTTTGAGGTCTACAATTATTCTCAATCCTTTTGAAAAACATTTCATCCCACTTCCCTCTGCCTTATCTTATCTTAGAACTTATTAGTCCCATGAACCCTTACTTTATAGGAGCTAAGAAAAAATAAAGAATTCCAGTAAATACACATCATCTTATTTCATGCTTGTTGCCATTTCTTGAAACACTTCATTTTTCTTCCTTAGAAATTTGACATAAAGTCTAAGCCTCAGCATGAAGTTTTATCAAACTAACAACATTGGTTGAAACATATTCAGGTTCAAGTTTCTACATTTAAGAAGCCTGGGCTCAGGACCTTGTAAAGCTTTGATGGTGGGTGGATTGTGCCCCTGTAATATACAGTTCAAATATCACAATATGAAACTTGCTGGGGTGTAAAACTTACCTTGGTCTCTTAAAAATGAATTGCTTCAGACTTGTGTTTATTTTCCCAAAAAATATAATAAAGTATATAATTACATTTTTTAAATTTCATAATCCTTGAAAAAATCTTAGCCTCTTAATTATATAATTTTAGAATAGGTCATATAATTTACAGCATGCATTGCCCAAGTTCACAATATCTAATCTGGTTTAGTTATTATCAAGATTATATTTTCTTCCTATAGAAAATGAATCTTTTAAATAATGACTAAATTTTGAATTTCTATTTTACATGACACATAAGCTATACAGTTATTGGACATTTGCTTTTCAAATATAATTAAATCTAATATTTTAACAATTGATTTTGTAGTAGGTATATACCTATATCTGTATATATGGATATACATATGAAACAAGTATAACTATAGACAATTTCACTAGTTCTGAAATATGAGTCAATGATGATTTTTATTTCCTTGACTCAATACTGCCTAAGGCTTGTAATGTGTTAACCAGAACAAAAATACTATATAGCCAGAAGATACACAATAAATGCTTTATTGAATCCTCGGCTTCTTGGAAGTTATTAGAGAATGAACTTTAATGTATTTACTTTCTCTAATACTCTACAGTTACTGAAAAATCATCTTTAACATGACCAGATTGGATAAAACAAGAATATGCAAGGAGATGTAAAGAAGAGAATTTGCTTATTATTGTCAGCTTGTTGATATGTATTTGTCATTTTATTTCGTTTTATATTCTCCTACTAGTGACCCAGTGCATGAAATTCATGCACATTAAAAGAGAATTAATTAAAGGAAATATTTTAATATTACTGTTTGCCCTTTCTCTATAATAGAAGTGTCAGAGATGAAAGAAAGTTAGTAAAATGTATGTGAAAATCTTCCTCCTGTCAGAGTCTGGGGAGCACCACAGGAACCAGAGTCAAGTCCCTTGACTTGAAATCGCACAAGACCCAGACCTGGCCAGCCCCACCCCAATTGGGCTAGATCCAGACCCAGCCGGCCCCACCCCTGTCAAGCCCTGCTGGGTGGGGGTTGTGGCCTCAGGTCGCCAGGCCCAGTGCTGTGGTGGTGGGTGAGGCCTGAGGTCCCTCTACCCAGGCTGGGGGGGGTGCCTTGAGGTCCCCTGGCCTGGGCCAGGGGCTTGGCCTGAGGTCCCCTGTCAAACCTCACCAGGCGGGGGCTGGAGGTGCAGCCTCAGGTCCCTGCTGATTGCTCCTCAAAGCTCATTATGGGAATTCAGCTTCCACTGTGGGCACAGCCATCTTGTGTTATGGAATCCCTGCCTCCACTGTGAGCACAGCCATTTTGTTATGGTGTGATGGTCAATTTGCATATTCCCTCTTTATTAGATAGGATTGTCTAAACAAAAAATATTAGACAGTGATTTCAACATCAAAATGTAACCAAGGGAACAAGAAATAAATTAGGAGAAATTTTGGTTTCCCTGAAGTCAAAGCCACAAGGTTAATTTGTCATGTGATATGATTTTAATTATTTGATAAATGAATACATAGCAGCTCATTTGGAGAGACAGATTATTTCCTGGACTGAATTTTACAGGAAAATTTTAAAGTCTTTCAAAATAACATAAGGGCAATATATTTTGCAAAAGCACAGAAAAATGTCTTTATATATTCTTATATCACACATTTTAAAAGTCAAAAATGAAATATCATTAATAAATATATTGGAGATTATTGGAAATTTAGATAATTTAAATTCTAAATTAATACATGGACAACATAAAAAAACTAATGCAAAAAGTAGCCTGACCCTTGAGCAGCCTGTCTCAAATATCTTTGGTTTTAATGAGCTTTTTTAGGATTAAGCAGTAGTCAGTTCAGGGCTGGATTCTGTGATGAGTTTCTCAAGTGTCAATATTCTGTGCAGTTGATTCAATAGCAATCATATTCTTTAACAGACATAAGTCTGTTAAGAACTAACATGTGTTATGAAAATTTAAGCACTTGATTTGTGTTTTCACCACTTTTGTACAGCAGGGTGCCTATGGATAGAATTGAAATTGTTATCAAAAATGAGTTTGACTCATCCCAAGTAATTGCCCAGTAATTTATTTGAAATCTGAGTTCTGTTTCACACAAAAAAATGAAGAGAATATTTGTGCTTTAAAATTTTTAACCATAAAATAAACCTATTTAGCCTGACTGGTGTGGCTCAATGGTTAAGTGTTAACCTACAAAACAGGAGGTCATGGTTCAAATCCCAGCCAGGGCACATGCCTGGGTTTCGGGCTTGATCCCCAGTAAGTGGTATGCAGGAGGCAACCGATCAATGATTCTCTCTAAACATTGATGTTTCTCTCTCTCTCCCTATTTCTTCCCCTCTGAAATCAATAAAAAATATATATTTTTAAAAAACTGTTTAATGGTCTATTTTTATTACACCAAAGTAGTATTTTTAAGTGAACTATATACACTTAGTTTGATGCAATACATAGATCCATATTATGTGTTGCATCTGAAAGTAGAGTTTCTTTCTCAACACTTTTCATAGATTTTGATAAAGCAATAGGAGTAATTAAGATTGGTATTTTTAAAAATACAGATCAGTAAAAATGTACTCTAGTCTATTGTAACACAATCCTTTCTGCTAAAGACCTACTGAAGAGTTGTGTTTAGTTTAGGATGAAATGAGGAAATATAAGTAAAGACTTGTAGTATTCTGTAGTGAGTGTTCTGTGGTAAGTACTGTGAGAGAAGATGTCCAGGGTGCTTTGTGAAAATAGAGAAAAGGCATCTCACCAGCCAGAGCCCTGAAGGCCATTTGATTGTTAGATGCCAGGCATTCTAGCTAGAAAGAATGGCATTTTAATGAGAACTGAATCTGAATGCAGGAAGTGCAGTGTGGCTGCGGTCCAGATGTTTCATGGGTAGGTAGAAAGAGATTCAGTAGAAAGGGATGCAGGAGCCAGATAATGAAGGGCTTTGCTTGCAGTGGGAAGAACATTGGATTTTACCCAAAGTTATAAGGCATGAATTAAAGCTTGGGGATTAATAGACTTTAGAGTTATTCGAAGAACACAGCATAGCATATGTGACCAAAAGAACCTGCCTAGATAAAATCCTGGCCAACTATGAGTTCTATGACTTGTGCAAGTTATTTCATCTCTAAACTTAAGTGTCTATCTACCAATACCTACCTAGTACATAGTTACTATGTGTTTGCTTCTGATGCTAGTTGCTACTTCTACTTCTTAAAAGGTGGGATTGAAGACTGAATACTAGAGGAAATGGAGAAATTGAGTGCTACGGGAGATACAAAGAGGAGTGGTTTTGGAGTTTGGTGTTTTAAATTTACTAAATTTGAGATGAAAAGTGGAGATCTAGTGAAAATCAGTTTGTAATTGGCGATGTTGAATGGTGAAATTGTCTACAAAGAGGATATAGATAAGATGTCAATGGTGAAAACCTGGGTACACTCTCTAATATTTGAGGAGTAGGCTGGAAGAAAATGAAGCCTGCAAATGAGAGAGATGGAACCATAAAGGATACTAGGGGAATGGTGGGGCGGGGGATAAATCCATTGGCAATCACAACAGCTACAGTGAAAAGTGGTCAGCTGAGGAACTTCTGAAGAACCCACAAACATCTCCATGAGCAGTCAGCTTTAAATGCATAACAGGATTAGAGAGCATAAACCATTTTATGACATTAATCAAATAAGAATAGTCTATCTTCCCTTTCTTAGCAGAAGAGGACAGAGTAAAAAAATCACAGAGGACCACATTCTTTTCCTTGATGATAGGAGGCCTGCCTGCAGTAGGAGAATTTTCAGTTTGATAAGAGTTCAGAGTTATGATTATTATTGTGGACCGGATTGTGATTTAGTAGACACTCTATTCGTGAATTAAAGTGATTAGCTCTCTACTATTTACAAATGACCAGAAAAGTCATGGACTGTTTGGATTTTTATACTAGTGGTGGTGGAGGTGAGGGACTCCTCTACTGAATAAATGTAAAGGGACAAGAGAACACAAAAATAAAGTTGTGTTTTAATAATAGACAACAAGTCATGCTAATTCGGCATACTATTCCATGTTGTTAAATAAGATCTCAAGAGGGTGTGAGTGAGAGTCCACATTTAGGGAAACTGACATGGAATAGCAAACTTTTACAAATGTGAAAGAGAAAAAGATGAGGGAAATAATAAGATTTAGTTGGAGAAGAGAGATATGAGAGAACAGAAATAAGTTGGGAGAAATATGACCTGAAGGGTCCTGTTTTTTTTTCTGGGAAGTGATAAGCTTCCTTTTGTGAGAGTTAAGAGTATGATGAGGTCATGGGTAAATCAGAATACTGAAGAGACTGTTAGAGGCTGGGAATATAGTAGAGCAATGGTTCTCAAAGAGTGATCTCTGGACTAAGAATGTCAACATCTCCCAGGAACTTGTTAAAAGTGCAATTTATCAGGCCCTAGCCAGACCTACTGAATCAGAAACTCTATGAGTGGAGTCCAACAATCTGTGACTTAACAAGTCTACCTGGTGATTCTCATGCACACTATAGAGTTTGAGAACCACTCTTAGAGTAGAATGGTTTAAAAGCATAATGGTTCTATGCTTATACCATAGCACTGTCACTTACTGAGTGCTTTTTACAAATTATTCAGCCTCTTGTGCCTCATTTTCTTTATCTGTAATATAAAGATATCTAATCACAACCAACTCATAGTATTCTTGTACAATCTGTATGACTCAATGCATCTTCAGTCTATAGAACAGTCTCTGGTATATTTAAAGTGCTCAACACATGTTAATTATTCTTTTTTTCTTCATCAGTGTAGTATTCCATTGTGTAGATGTACCACCATTTTCTAATCCACTCATCTGCTGATGGGCATTTAGGCTGTTTCCAAATCTTAGCTATTATAAATTGTGCTGCTATGAACATAGGGTTGCATATATCCTTTCTGATTGGTGTTTCTGTTTTCTTGGGATATATTCCTAGAAGTGTTATTACTGGGTCAAATGGCAGTTCCATTTTTAATATTTTGATGAAAAACGCCATACTGTTTTCCACAGTGGCTGTACCAGTCTGCATTCCCACCATCAGTGCAAGAGGGTTCCTTTTTCTCTGCCATTTGCAACAGCATGGATGGAACTGGAGAGCATTATGCTAAGCGAAATAAGCAGTCAGAGAAAGATAAATACCATATGATCTCACTCATTTGTGGAATATAATGAACATCATAAACTGATGAACATAAATAGATACAGAGACAAAGAAGCATTGAACAGACTGTCAAACTACAGGGGGAAGGCAGGGGAGGGTTGCAGGGTGGTAAACGATCAACGGAAGGACTTGTATGCATGCATATAAGCATAACCAATGGACACAGACACTGGGGAGATGGGGGTGTGAGGCCATGTGCCAGGGGGTAGGGGAGGTCAATGGGGGGAAAAGGAGAAAAGGATACATATGTACTACTATTTGTAATACTTTAAACAATAAAAATATGAAAAATAAATAAATAAATAAATATTAAATAAATAAATAAAATATAAATTTAGAGATTCCCATGATCAGGTATGTTCTTCAATCCTTCTGGCTCACTTCTGGCTCTTCAACCTCCATGCCATTGATTGAGATCCCTGGTCCATGACAAAGATAAAGCTTATAATAATAAAAAAAACAAGCTAATTATTCTTATTGTGGGAAAATAAAATAAAATGCCAAGTACCCCTGTAAGACTTGGTAGTTATGATTAGTCTAATATGCTTGCTGTGCTCTGTGACATTTGCACCTTTAGTGGCATAGACTCATTGTGTTTATCATTTGCCATAAGACTCTGAGCCCAGGAGCTGTGTTATATTTTCTGTTTTGCCTGCAATGTCTTTAGCAGCAAGAGGCATGGATGGGCTCAGGGACTGTTTGACTAAAGAAATGGAGAAAGGAGCCCTCGCTGGTTTGGCTCAGTGGATAGAGCATCAGCCTGCGGACTGAAGGGTCCCAGGTTTGAATCCAGTCAAGGGTGCATGCCCTTGTTGCAGGCTTGATCCCTAATGGGGGCATGCAGAAGGCAGCCAATCAATGATTCTCTCTCACCATTGATGTTTCTATCTCTCTCTCCCGCTCCCTTCCTCTCTGAAATCAATAAAAATTTATTATTTAAAAAAAATGGAGAAAGGAGCTAAATAATGTGTGCAGAGTAATGCATATAGAATTAGTCAAACTCTGTAGGAATTTCTAACAAATATGTGATAAATTTTTTGAGAAATAAAATTATGTTTTGAAATTTTTGGAAACACTAAGTATTTCTTTGAAAAAACATAGTACTAGCAGACCATGTAAAATATATTGGTCTGGCAAAGGACAATTTTTGTGTTAACTAGAGAAGACTGGTTTCCAGGCATTTGAAAGAAAATGTCAATTCACATTGATTATTTTTTTATTTACTTAGATCTACATAACTTCACTGTTTAAGTGTTTAATGATGTTTTCAAAGACCTATATCCTTGGATCTTAATGTTAGCCACACAGATGAGTCCCCAGAAGATCTGTACTTGGTATCAGTGATAAAACTACATTTGATAATCTCCTATTTGTCTTTTTCTGGTTGCCCTCTAATAAGCTGGAAGTGTGTAATAAAATAACCTAATGACTACACCTAGAGAACAAAGCTCCATTCTAATTGTTTTTGATGCATGGGCTAGCAGGATAATTGATTGACACTAAGACCACTCAGTAAACAGCCAGCTAACAGAATTAGATAAATGAAAACATATGGTAATTACAACTGTGCAGAACAATTTAGAATCTACAATGTAGCCTCTGGCTAAATAATCAAATGTCTGATCAAAGAGCAATTAGAGTTAATAAAAGTCTTATTGTGCGATTAGGATTAAGAGAGGCTGAAAGATAAAAATTGTAGGAGGATGTTTTGTGAGAGATTTAGTTCATTTTAAAAAAGGTTTTGGTATTCTTAGCCATTAAACTTCTTTTTAAAAGAGAGAATTATTGCATACATTTTTTAACATTGTGTAAGAAACATTTAAGACTTTTCATACTGCTTTGGTATTTTTTATAAAACACATGTACTTTTACTTAAACGAGTCCTCTAACTTTGACTCATGCATTCATTTCACAAATAATTATTAAGTGCTTACTAAATGCCAGGCTCTAAATAAAACACTGTGTTGAAACACTACCTCTTACCTGAGAAGAAGTAAAATAGTCACAAAACCTGACCTTTGAAATTAGAATTTGATGGAGAAGTAAAATATATTTATAAAAACCTATGATGCAAGATGGAGAGAAGTAGAAAGCCAATTAAGAGAGGTGCGAATAAAGTACTTGCAAAGTTAAAAAGAAGTGATTACTTTTTACAGGGACTTCAGAGAAAGCTTTAAGATGGCTTCTTAAGTCTCAAAAGTTTGAATGATCTGCTACACATATTGGTAAAGATAAGAACATTTTGTTTTACAATACTCTATATGATGGGCCCTATTTTATGTTTTGTCCGTTTGTGTGTATTTTCTTTATGCTTATTAAAACTAAATATTTGATTTTATAGTCTCATTGTCTTATTGCCTAGATGAGTGAAACTAGAAGTAAAGCTGTGGGTCATAAATCATAAATATTCAGCCATCCACTCTTATTTTGATTCAAGAACCAGTAACACTCTTCTCACATGGACGGACCCTGAATATTTAATATCAGGTTGAGTGAGCTCAAAATGTACTGTTGACTCAGGGGACACCTCTCCAGAAAAATTAAAAACCAGTGGCCAATGGATCACATTTCCAGGACTGTGATTTGATGTGGTACCAGCATCACGGAAATGGGCTGTACCCACTTCAGAAGATGAGAATGTTACATCTTCAGCTATCTTTAGATACACCCATAGTTTCTTCCTCTGTGTCGTGGGCTAAAAAATAATCTAGTTTTTGACTCACAAATGTGGTGATTCATTGAAAGCAGAGAGTGAGTTCACATGGACATTTGGGGCCAAACATTGGGGATCTCTTCCAAACCCCTTCCTGTGTGCCCCTCCACTCATTTCTGCCACCTCACTCTCTAATCAGTGAGGAGGAGTTGACTAGAGAAAGAGACTGGGAGGAAGAGAATGACAACACAAGAATTATTGTATCACAAGAAGGGAACAATTTAGTGCTAAGTAAGTCATGGGATAATACCGATTACAGAACAAAAATACAATTGAATTTCTTTTCTTTTTTTTTTCACCTTTAAAAAAATAGACTTTATTTTTTAGGGTAGTTTTAAGTTCAGAGCAAAATTAAGGGGGAAGGTACAGAGAGTCCCCATTAACCCGCTACCCCAACACAGGCAAAGCTTCCCCCACTGTCAACACCCCCCACCAGAGTGGTACATTTGTTACAATCGATGAAACATATTATCATCCAAAGTCCATCAGGGTCATTCCCAGTGGTGTGCATGCTATGGGGTTTGGACAAAGGTGTAAAGACATGTATCCACCACGACAGTATCATGCAGAGTAGTTTCATTGCCCTAGAAATTTTCTGCGGTCTGCCTCTTCCTCCCTCCTTCCTCCCTAATGGTTCTCCACTTTTTTTGTGTGTGTCATGGACCCCTTTGTCAGTCTGTTGAAGTCTTTGAACATCTTCTCCCAGGTAACATTTTTAATCCATAAAACACAATAAGAATTGAAATACAAAATAATTGAAATTCATAAACTAAATTATGAAAACATTTAAAAACAAAGTAATGTTAGTAATATATTTGCTTCTTTTATTTAGTTAGTTATTGTCTAAAGTTTTACATATGTCTCCTTTTCCCCCGACTGACCCCCTCCTCCCCAGCCATTCCCACCCAGTGCAAGCAAGCCCCCACCACCCATGTCTGTGTCCATTGGTTATGCTAATATGCATGCATATGAGTCCTTTGGTTGCTCTCTAACTCCCCTTCCCTCCCCTGCCATTTGTCTCTGGATCTATTCTTGTTCATTAATTTATGTTGATCATTATAACCCACATATGAGTGAGATCATGTGATATTTATCTTTCTCCAACTGGCTTATTTCGCTTAGCATAATGCTCACCAGTTCCATCCATGCTGTTGTAAATGGCAAGAGTTCCTTCTTTTTTATAGCTGCATAGTATTCCATAGTTTAGATGTACCACAGTTTTTTAATCCACTCATCTACTGATGGGCACTTAGGTTGTTTCCAAATCTTAGCTATGGTAAATTGTGTTGCTATGAACATAGGGGTGCATATATCCTTTCTGATTGGTGTTTCTAGTTTCTTGGGATACATTCCTAGAAGTGGGATCACTGGGTCAAATGGGAGTTCCATTTTTAACTTTTTGAGGAAACTCCATACTGTTCTCCACAGTGGCTGCACCAGTCTGCATTCCCACCAGCAGTGCATGAGGGTTCCTTTTTCTCTGCATCCTCACCAGCACTTGTCGTTTGTTGATTTGTTGATGATAGCCATTCTGATAGATGTGAGATGGTACCACATTGTCATTTTGATTTGCATCTCTTGGATGATTAGTGATTTTGAGCATATTTTCATATGTCTCTCGGCCTTCCTTATGTCCTCTTTTGAAAAGTGTCTATTTAGGTTCTTAGCCCATTTTTTTGATTGGATCATTTATCTTTCTTGTATTAAGTTGTATGAGTACTCTGTAAACTTTGGAGATTAAACCCTTATCTGAAATATCATTGGCAAAAATGTTCTCCCATGCAGTGGGCTTTCTTGTTGAATTTCAAAGAAGGTAAATCACCCGAAAATTTAAATTTACTAAAATTTAGAAGTTTAATAGCTTTTTGAAGTATGCAAAATAAGTATAGGATATATTTGAAAAGATTGAAATTTAGACAGGGTACCCGATACCCAAGGTTGCACAGATAGTATGAGCTATTATCTGGAGTTAGTGTCTTATGACTCCTCTTCCAGTGAGTGACCTTTTCACTCTGAACCTGAATGCCTGGGCCTTCCCTGACCTCCTATGAACTCATTCCCACCGCAGTGATTGTCTATTACATTACCCTTTATCTTCTTTTTCATGACTTATTTTGTATTCATGTCATTGTGATTTATTTTCACATGTTTGTGTGTTTATTTAGTTTCCCTCCCTAGAAACTAAGTCTCCTGAGGACAATAATATTCCTTGTTTACTACTGTTTCTAAATCTGTTTATCACTGCAGTCTCCCCAGCACCTAGTGAACTATTGGTAAATCCACAAGACTCACTTCTTAACAACTTACAAAGTGGGTTAGGTGGTGATAAATCAAGGTATTTTTAACCGATTTGTGCACAATGAGTACCACAGGAGTTATGGAGATAACCTAACTATTCAAGAACTCCACATTTGGGGCCTTATTATTTTTATTTGACTATACTATGAAAGCTATTGCTTCCCCGGAAATGCATATCCAGCATACACATAAAATTTTGCATATGCTTTTATGAGAGACTTATTAATTCATGATATTCTTTTTGGTTGTTAATCCTCACCTGAGGATATTTTCCCATTGATTTTCAGAGAGAGAGTAGAAGGATGCGGGAGAGACACAGAAAGAGAAACATCTATGTGAGATAAACACATTGATTGGTTGCCTCCAGCACTTGCCCAACCAGGGTGCAGGATTGAGCCTGTAATGCAGGTATGTGCTTTTGACTGGAATTGAATCTGGGACCTTTAGTCCACAGGCCACACTCTATCCACTGAGCACACTGGCCAAAGCAACTCAAGATATTCTTAAATGTTTGCTATAGGATAAATGATTCAACAGGATTAACAACACAGTCTACTCGTAACTATGTTGTGTGCTGGATCCTGGGGAGTGCACCAGTGAATAATTGTGGCCCCTTCCTTTGAGTAACTCATAGTCTCATTGCATGTAAAACTCTTCTGAAATAACACAATCAGAATTGTGGAACTAGTACAGGCAACTTACCGATGAAAGCATGCTCAGCATATTAAAGTAACTGAACCAGCCAAGCCATGAGATAATAGTAGAGCTAGAAAGGGAGCACAGATTTTCTGGTTCTGATTACATTTTCTAGTATAAATGGCTATAAACTCTAGTTATTCTTGTACTGCTATTCTGTCATGGATGCATATGCCTTACTATGAGCCAATTGCTCTAGTTTTCTTCCCCCCCCCCCCCCCCCAGTTAATTTTTCTGGGCTACACTGACAAGCATGATTTTACAAGCCAATGACTTTTCCCCGAAATAAGCCCTTAGGAATCGATAACCTTTTATATTTCTTAACTGTTCTTTTCTCAAGTAAATGTTGGCAGTTGTTTTCATTTTCCTCATTAATACTTCTTCCACCTCTTAAAAATTAGTTACTTGTCAAATTAAATAAATATAGTCACTTTATTGAATTGATTGTGTCCAGGTTCAAACACAGTATTTGAAACAGTCTCTGAGTATGGCAGCAAAGAAATTCACTCACTCATTCATTCCTTCATTTAACAAATATATATTGAGTATCTACCATGTGCCAAGCACTAAAGCCAGGTACTATCCTATATAATAAAAGCCTAATACGCTAAGTGTCCAGTCATCTGGTGACTGGTCTACTGTTCAACCAATCAAATCGTCGTATGCTAATGAAATGCTAAGGCCACTCAACTGCTCGCTATGATGTGCACTGACCACCCCAGGGCAGACAGTTGACTGGTCTGACATGTACTGACCACCAGGGGGAAGACCCTATGACATGTAGGTTAACTTGCTGCTGGGGTCCGGCAGATCGGGACTGAACTAGATGGGTCAGACACACCCTGGAGCCCTCCTACAGTCCCTCCCTGGCTGGCCAACCTTCCCTGTCCCTTCCTGGTCACAATCCGGACTGGGCAAGACAGGGCTGGACACACCCTGGAGCCCTTCCACAGTTCCTCACAGGTCCCTCAACCTGGCCTGTGCCCTCGCAATCCGGCACCCCTCAGGAGATGTCAGAGAGCTGGTTTTGGCCCAATCCCACAGGCCACTCCTCTCGGGAGGGTGCCAGACACAGGGTTCACAGATAGTGAGCCTCTCCTAATATGGACTGATTGGGCACAAGCTTGGGGCAAGGTGCAGTGGGGCTGGGATAAGCAGGAGCAGCAGGTAGGAGCTGCAGTGGCATTGGACTGTGGGTTTCGGCCCAACCCCGCAGGCTACCCCTAGGGATCCCACCTGTGCACAAATTTGTGCACCGGGCCTCTAGTATATATCTAAAAAATAGTAAGCAAATATAGTCAAAGTCCCTCCTTTAGAGTTTCCAGACTAGTAGGGTGGAGAAGAGACACACATACACACACACAGCTATATATGTTGTATATCTGTGGCAAATGCTGTAGTAGAAAGATATCCATACAGTATGAATAGATATGTTGCCAAAGAGATTAAGGAAAGCTTTCCTGGTAAAATAACACTTAAGGTGAAATCTGAAACATGACCAGATGATAATTAGGCAAATTGGGGAAAACAACCATGTTTCAGACAGGGATGCTGGGGAAGGGGTGCATGTGCAAAGATTCTGTGATGGGAGAGATATGGTAAAGTATAGGCAAAAGAACAGTGTAATAGTGTAACCAGCGTGCAAAGAGTGAAGGAGGTGCTCTATCTGAGTTGACAAAGTAGGTAGAGTTTGAATCATATAGGATCATATACAGCATATTAAGAAGTTGGTTAACCCTTCCCTGGCTGGGTGGCTCAGTTTGTTGGAGTGTTGTCCCATACATATCTAGGTCACAGGTTCAATATACAGTCAGGGAATATATGGGAGGCAATTGATCAATATTTCTCTCTCACATCAATGTTTCTTTCTCTCTCTCTCCCTTGCTCTCTTTCTAAAATCAGTAAAAATATACTCAGACAAGGATAAAAAAGGAAGTTGGTTAACCCTAAAAGAAATAGGCAGCCATTGAAGGTTTTTAACTATGATTTACATTTTCTAGATTAGAAAATGAGGGTGCCATGGATGACTTTGGTGATCTGGTTTGTGCTCCTGAAAATGTCTTGGTGATATTTATTGAGACTAGGAACAAAGGACAGAGTGTAGATTCTGGGAGAGTGAGAAAAGGAAAATTATGCATTCAATTTTGGCCATGTTGAATTTGAGATGTCCTTGAAATACCCAGGAGGAGATGTAAAATAGGCAGTTGGTTATACAAATTTGAAACTCATAGGAATATTATGGCCTAGAGATATAATTGTATGAATCAGATGTGACTAGATGATAATTGAATCTGTGAGCATGGATGAGATCACACAAGGAGAAAGTATCAAGTGAAAAAATGAGAGAGCTAAGAATATTAGAGGAATGTTAACATTTTGTAGCTTGAAGGAAGATGAAAATGCCAATGGAATAGAAAGGAGAGGCAAAGAAATAGAAGGAAAACAAGGAGAAAAAAGGAAAAGAAAGCATCAACCATTATGGGATAATACGGGATAACAGGTCATGATTCTATTGTTTTACAAGTAACCAACATAACATTTATTGACTATACTAATTGTAATTAATGTCTGGCATGGGTGTGGCTTCATGCAGACCTTGATCATGCAATACTACTGAGAACCATATGTCTCCTCTTTCTGCCTTCTGTGGCATTAGCCCTATCTTCTGTGATTGATTGGGTGGAAGGATGAGTGATAAAGAAATATTAAACATGTATCCCAGACTCTGGCCTGTGCAACTGTTTATATATCTGTCTTATTCACTGAGATGTATAACATAGATAAAAAGCAGCATGAAGCAAAGTTTTTAGTTTAGTTTAGTTATGGGCATGTTGAGTTAGAGAGAGTGAGGTATCCAAGTACAGATGTTAACTAGGCAAATAACATTAAAAGAAATTGGTAAGTGAAACTTAAAAATGCATGAAATTGCCCATAAAAGACATACAAAGAAACTGAAGAGGGCTGATCACCTAACATTGAGAGACTCCAGCATTTAAGAATAGGTACAGATGGCATAGCCAATAAATAAAAGCAAAAAGTAGATGAAGAAGAAAACTATTTTAAATATGTTGTCATTGAAGGAAATGGAAGAGGGACTTTCAAGTAAAATGAGAATGAGTGAAATGACCACCCAAAACATCACTTTTAATTAGTAACTAAGGACATTGATGACATCATCCACAGCTGTTTTACTGATAAACTAGGACTAGATTAAGTCAAATTGCAGTGAATTAAGGAGTGAATGGACAGGCGATAACTGAAGAAGTATGGGAGACTGTGAATATAGATAACTATTCCAAATTAATTGTAAAGACAAAGAGACAAAGCAGTAACTGGAGGAAAAAGTAAAACAAAGAAGTACTTTTGTTTGGCCATGTTAAATGTAGATAGGAGTAACCCAATAGAGAGGGAGAAATTAAAAATATATAAAATAAAAGAAATATCAGTAGATGGTAAGGGATGAAATTCAGAACATAGAGTTTACAAGGTGGGTACAAGCTATAAGATCAGAGGATTATTAAAAACAGGAGTGTTTTAATGAATAGCTCAAACTATCTAAGTTAAATAGGGAAAGTGTGAGGGTAAGATAGGATTAATGGGTAAGAAGCAAAAAGAAGTGCCAATGATGTGAAGACCCCGGGTTAGTATAAGTGAGCATCGATATCTAAAGAGAGTTATATTGTAACAGTTTATGCTAAGCCTTGTACACAATGGAGGGACACATTGTATTCTGATATGATCATGGTGCTTTGTTATATTCCTATTCTGTCCTATCAACATATTTTATTGATTGCGTCTGCATCTGTCCAGATGAGTCTAGAGATGAGCCCCCAGAGTATTCCTTTCTATCCTCTCTTGAGGCACACCAAAGTTCTTTTAATATGAGAACATTCAATAAATGTGTCAGATGAGTTCTCCCACTTACCATCTTAATGACCATTATATTTGTACCTTTGAGGTTGCTCTTTAGCTCCCAGGTAGTAGCAATAAAAACAAAACAAAAAAACTTCTATTCCATATTCTGGGTTGAGACATGATGTCTTCAGGATAAAACCATTTAGAAGTAGTAGCCCCCTATCCAAACCCATCTAGTCAATAGAAATACAGTGGGTTGTACCTGTTGGTTCTGCCTCTTGGCCAAATTTAAATCATTGGAGAATGTATTTAAAAAATTATTCTATCACATTAACATATGAACCCCTCATTTAAAATATTATCTACTAAACAAGTAGTATGTTAAGGAATGAACAAATATAACATTATCCCGAAAAATGTATTATTCTTTTTAAGTTTCCTTTATGTTATTTTTACATTTTATCATTATTTTCTATTATTTAATCATGGTATCATAAAATGTTATAGCTCATTTTACATTTCATTATTTCATAAAAGTATTCCATGTTGCTATGTAGCCTTTATATTTATAATTTTTAATGATTGCACAAAATGCCACTGAGTTGATGCTTTATAATTTATTCAGCTATCCCCCGTTTGTTTGACATTTATTTCTATTTTTTCCTCATTATATTACTTTAATGAACATCTTTGGGAATATAGGTTTCTTCCTTATTGGATTGTTTTCTTAGGATATACGGTATATTATGAGTGGGATTACTAGGTCAAAAGATAAATACAATAATGTGAATGTTGATATGCTTTCAGAAAAAGGTTCTATAATGTCACATTGAGTTCCAGACTCATCTTATCTTTTCCAGCATCAGATATAAAGATGTTTGTTAGCTTTGTATATATAAAGTGGCATCTTTGCTTTATTTTGTTTGGGCAGGGGTAGGAGTTACTTCAAATATATGTGACTATTTCTTCAATATGTGAACACTAAGGTCAGCCCATTTATATTTTGAGGAATATCAATTATTTCATATCAATGTATTTATTAAATTTCTTTATAATTTGATCCATATATTCTTTCCAGTCCAGAATTTCCCAATTGTTATAGTTAAGTTATGTTTATTATATTCAAATCTTATATAGCATATTTCATTAAATAAAGTTA
Source organism: Eptesicus fuscus (assembly GCF_027574615.1). Classification (NCBI taxonomy): domain Eukaryota; kingdom Metazoa; phylum Chordata; class Mammalia; order Chiroptera; family Vespertilionidae; genus Eptesicus; species Eptesicus fuscus. The sequence goes on from NC_072475.1 coordinate 34,071,748, forward strand.
TATCAAACCTCTATTGCAGCCTATATTTCAGTGTCTATTAGCAGCTGAGGCTCTGGACACTGTAGTCACTTGAAACTTGATTTGAAGCCCAGCTCTGCCTCTGTCATTGTCCTGTTGGTGACCCTCACCTCTATGTTTCCTCATCTGGGGATAATAATAACAGTTGAGTGAGGATAAAATATAAAGTATTTAAGTATTCTGATCAACAAAGTTTTGCTATTTGCTGACTTAGATGATCAGCCAAGCAAGTTAACTAATTTTATTTTATTCTATATCTATCACTCCCTTGTAGAGTCACCAAGACTTTGAGTTGATAATATTTATGTAGTTTTATAGTAGGAATAAATGTACAGAATGGTAAAGTCTTTGGTGGGAATATTGACCAAATATATTTCCATATGAAGTTGTTCTACATCAAAGTTCTAGACAGTCTAGGTCATTCCTCATAGGTATCACTGATACACCACATAACTCCAACTATTTCTATATTATATTAAAACAGGGACCTTATTTCATTCAATGGAGTACATCTACTGTTCAATGGTGTTGAGTAGGTATGTCTTCTGTTTCTTATATGGCTATGTAAAGTCAAGTTTTGATGTGCTGTTCATTTTAATGTTATTGGGTTTGTTTGTTTTTTAATTTAAAATTAACTTATATTTATGTAAGTGTGTCTACTCTTTGCATTGTATACTTCTTCATATTCATAAAGGTACCAAGCATATCCTCCTACATATAATACTCTAACAATAACATACATATTATTATAGCACTTTATAATTTTCAAAGCATTTTATAAGCATTAATTTTCTCTTTGATTAATAAATGTCACTTTAGTTAAGTCCTACACATGAGTATAATAATAAAGAGATCAATTGCCATGCTGCTACCTTTTTGCTTCAAGTAAAATTATTTTAATAATTGACATTTTTGTACCATATTTATGCTTTTCAAAACACCTTCTCTCATGTTTTTAAAAAGTTGGTTTTTATATTCACCCCAAACATGTGAGGAATAGAGAACAGATATTAGTGTATTTGATTTACTAATAGAAAACTAAGACTCCAAGGATTAAATGACATTTTGCATGGTCACATAAATATAAGGTGAAATAGCTGGAACTAGAACCCAGGTCTCTAACCAATAGCTCTATTCCAAGCATGTCAAACTCGTGGCCCACAGGCCGCATGCAGCCCACAATGAATATTTTTGCAGCCCAGCCAATATAACAGTATGTAAGAAACGCTTTAATAAAAATTTCATTACTTAATTTTTACAATATCCTGTTATACATAATTATTAATAAGGAACTATAATGTTTGCTAATGACTGATTACTATAATCATGTTGCATTCATTTCCCTTACGCACCTTACACACAGGCGTACCATTTCTCTCCACTAATACTAGCAGTGAATATTTTAGCAGCCAATTGCCACCTCATTAGTCTTGTACTGACTTGTTTGGTGTACGCAACAGGAAATATTTCACTTTCAGAGAACAAGAAAAATAGGTTTATTTGTGTTATGCTTATTAATTTGTGCAGTTATTCAGTGTCTGATAAATTAATGTTCAAGAAAAAACATTAATTTTTATTAAAATGTTCTATTATTTTATGTTAACAATTAGTCATTTATTTTAGCCCTTTGTATTCAGCATGTCTCTATCGAAATAAACCTACGTTTCTATGAAAATTAAAGCTTTCATTTTTTGCAGCCCACATAAACTTAAACCTTGTTTATTTGGCCCCTGTTAGCCTTTTGAGTTTGACCTACTTACTCTATTCTAACTATAAATACGTGCCATTCTTTTGGAAGATTAAAGGAAAATCAATAACTTCACTGAGAAACATTCCAAAGATCTTTATCTAAAAATATAAGGAAAAAATAAGAAATGGAATAATATATTTTTTTAATATTTAAATATTCCATGTACACTTTTTTTTTTTTTAAGGCTGAAAGGGAAAAAGGAAATGCTTTAGGATAAAAATAGAACTCCAGTAGATTATCTCATTTTAACTCCACCACATATCCTCAATGCTTGGTCCTTAGAACTACAGAGCCCACAGCTAAAGAGCTAGAGGATGTCATGGATAGTAAATGTAGAGTAAGGGCAGTTAAGTCTATGAGGGAAGGGTTATTGATCATCTAGAAAATAAGAAAGTTTAGAAATGATAAACCATAAATGAATTGATGGATAGTCTCTGCCAGACATACCCTGTATCAATTTCAGAGTCAAACTGCTAGCTGTCATATCAGTAAGTTTGATCCCGTTTTCATTTCTATTGCTGCTGTGAGTTTTAGTGAAGGCACCTCGGATATGTACCTGGAACATTTAAGAACCTTGTAAATAATCAGACTCTCTGTTTGCAGTTAAGTTTTGATTGAAGTTTGCTTTTTAAAATATATTCCAAATTGAGGGGCATGCATTACATTCCCTTCACCAACAAACATTTCTTTGCTGCACGGCAACATAATGCAACTCCATACCCAGGAACTCATCTTAAAGGAGGCACTGTCACTAGACAAATAAGCAAAATGTAGATGGTCATCTAACGATACTGGGTAGAGATAGAATGATAGACTACTGGAGTTTTAGTTTTCCTCATGAACATATTTTTGCTTCTTATTATACTTACTAGAGGCCCGGTGCATGAAAATTGTACATGGGGTGGGGGGTGCCCTCAGCCCAGCCTGCACCTTCTCCAATCTGGGACCACTTGGGGGATGTCCGACTGCCAGTTCAGGCCCGTTCCTGGGGATCGGGCCTGAACTGGCAGTTGGACATCCCTCTCACAATCCTGGACCACTGGCTCCTAATCGTTCACCAACCTGGTTGCCTGGTTGCCCCTAACTGCCCCACCCCTGCTGGCCTGGCGGCCCCTAACTTCCCCCTGCTGCTGGCCAGGTCGCCCCCAACGTCCCCCTCCCTGCCAGCCTGGTCGCCCCACACAGCCTGCTGTTCAGTCATTTGGTTGTCCCTCACTAACCCCTTTGCCAGCCTGGTTGTAGGCAGCCATCTTGTGAGGGTGTGAGGGTCAATTTGCGTATTACCTCTTTATTATATTGGATTCTTTCTCTCTGAATTAGAAAAAGGAACTAAATACAGAATAATTTAACCTAAAAAGACAAGCTACCTATTTCTTCTGGTTTTTCTTTTCTTTATTATTTTGTATAAGCTCCTTAGCATGTTTCATAAATTGTCAATTTTTAAAATTTCACCTTCATTTGGTCTTACATGGACATGTCAGGAGTCATTGTCAATTGGCATGTACTAAAAAATTAACTAGTAAGTTACTTTACGTATAGTACTAGAGGCCCAGTGCATGAAATTTGTGCACTGGTAGGGTTCCTAGCGGCTGCTGGCTGCCAGCTGGGGCCTCCCTCCTTTCCCCTGGCCAACCCCACCTCCTGGTTAAACTCCTGGATGGACTCCCAGTTGAGGGGACACTTTTCATACTACCCTTTTATTATATAGGATGACTACAAGGTAGCCTTTTCTTAAATTTCCTCTAATCAGTTGTTGAGTGATTTCCAAGTTGTCCTGGATATATAGACTTTGAGTGGAAAGTATAGGTCCCACTCTGCTCAGGAAATGTTTCTGGTTTGAGTCTAGTGTATGCCCAAAGGATTAGTGCATACTTTCTTTAAATGTTCTTCATGGACCTCCTGAATTCAAAACACCTGATCTTTGTTGGAAAGGTAGATCCCTAACTCTACCCTAGACCTATCAAATCAAAATCTCTGAGACTGGATTCTAGGAATCTGACCTCAGTGCCTATCTCTCTCTACCTATCTCTTGGTTCCTATGCTCAGAATTATTTAATTTCTCACTCATGCCAAGTATGTCTCCAATAAAGACAAGGTATAGCTTTCCCCCTGCCTGGATCTTTTCTTTCCAAACCTTCTCATGAATGGTTTCTTTTACTCATTCAGGTCTCATATCGATTGTCACTCCCATAGAGTAGAGTGCACTGACTATCCAAAATAAGCCCCAATCCTCACAAGGTTTTCTTTATCATTAATACATTTTAGATTTGTCAAAGTATTTAATAATGTCAAATAGTGTTTATTTATTTATTTTTTTAACATTTAGTGTCTGTCTTTGCTAATATTGAAACTCTACTATTTTCATTAGACCAATCAACTGAAGAGTGTCGACTTTAGGAATTTTCTTGAGATGCTTTATTTCTCAGGACTTAAATTACTGCATATGCAAAATGAAGGAATGAGACTAGATTAGTAGCCCCTTCCAGATTCTACAAAATGCAAATTCATTAAGACCTAAATATTTTTTTGTTGTCGTTGTTAATCCTAACTCGAGGATATTTTTCCATTGATCTTTTAGAGAGAGAGCAGAAGAGAGAAGGAAAGACAGAGAGAAACATCGATGTGAGAGGAACACATTGATTGGTTGCCTCTTGCACATGCCCCGACCAGGGCCTGGGCGGGGAGGAACCTGCAACCAAGATACATGTCCTTGACTGGAATCAAACCCAGGACCCTTTGGTCCACAGATTGATGCTCTATCCACTGAGCAAAACCAGCTAGAACAAGAACTAAATATTGACTCACTAAAAATTATGCAAGAAATTTCAAAAACTTGTATAGTCAAAAAATGTAAGAAATTTAAAATACTATCTTTCTGTCTTAGAGATTCACAATACACATTTGCAGTTTTAAAATACTGAAAATCCTCCAGGAAATAAATCTGTTTATATTGATTTAACCCAGCATTCATCAAACTTATCACAGCATTCATATTCTCCTGCAACAACTAAGAACTAACATTTCACAAAATTCAGTATGAGAAATGCTGAACTAGATGATAGCAAGTTGATCTAGTTCAAATGGTCCAAAATTGTCTGGTGCCACATTTTGAGCATGCTCACCATTCACTCTAGAAGCTCTGCAATCCTCCTGCCACTGGCTACACATCTACCGTAAGAAAGAGCTATGGTGGCCCTGGCCAGTTTGGCTTAGTGGATAGAGTGTTGGCCTGTGGACTGAAGGGTCCCTGGTTTGATTCTGATCAAGGGCATATGCCTGTTTTGCAGACTCAATCCCCGTGGAGGGGGCTGCAGGAGGCAGCCGATCAATGATTCTCTCTCATCAATGATGTTTCTATCTCTCCCTCTGTCTCCCTTCCTCTCTGAAGCAATAAAAATATACATTTTAAAGAAAAAAGAAAGAGCTATGGTGATTGGAAACTTTCTTCTCTCCATGCTGAAACCTTCTAGAAGGCTTCTGCAATTCTGGAAGGGAAGCAGCCCCCTTCTATTAGAGCATGTGTAGGCAGCACTCTCCATCCTGGCAATTCTGAGTCTCAGAAGCTGTACAAAGATTAAAGAGTTCAGGCCAGGAGAACCTTTATCTTGATAGCAGAAACCCATTTTTGCATCAGATAATGGATTATCAGATAACCTTTTGTCTTTTTCTGTAGGCAATATGCATTGGGGGAAAAAAAAAAAAAGCAAGGAGCTTAAAAGGTTTCCCTTTGATGGTCTTTCACACCATATTGCATACTTTAGATGACGCTAATGATTCTGCTCAAGGAAATTTATGTAGCTCTGAAGTCATGCATTTGGCAATAAAGTGATTTTTAAAAGAAACTATTAGAGTGTTATGGGTTGAATCATGTCCCCCCCAAATGTATATATAAAATTCCAAACCTCCACTATCTCAGAATGTGACCTTATTTGGAAATAGGGTCAATACAAATGTAACTGGTTGCAAGTTACGTTAATAAGTTAAGATAAGGTCATACTAGGATAAGATGGACTTCTCCTGCCTACACCTTTATTTATTTCTTATACAAATATCTTTATTTTAGAATGAGAG